>NC_142356.1:4100114-4400114 GCF_059441175.1 Urocampus carinirostris
CCGGAGCTACCCGGCTTTAGCGCTGTTAGGGCAGACAGAGACACCTGCGGGAAGCGAGAGGAGGTGGACTCGCTATCCACGTGAACACGAGGTGGTGTAACCCTGGGCAAAAAGATTTCCATCTGCTGCAGGGACGTCAAACTTTTGGCCTAGTGTGTGACGTTAACCACTCCGCTGTTGCTAAACTACAACACAGCGCCCCGAGGCCATCCTGTTAATCTGTTAATAAACAACAAAAAGATACCGCTGGAAGTGTGAATTTCCCTACGGGGATGAATAAAGTATCTATCTATCTATCTATTTTTTATTGTATATTTTTTATCATTTTATACTATTTATAAATTTTGTATTAAAACATCTCCAATCAGAACCCGCGGCGGGTGGCACCAAATGAGCGGGCACAGCGGAGTCACATCAGTAATCAGGATTGTCAGGGTTTCAATGTAAATCTCTTGAATTTCTGTCTCAAGGTAATTACCTTGTTTTTATATTACTAAATATAAAAACAATGTTTCTCATACACACACACACATAAAGTAACGTTTCAATGATGAGTGTAATTATATCTCTTGTACGTTTATCAATCTTGTATTCTTTTATTTTGAAGTCATGTTCTTGTGTGCACTGATCTCTCTGACGCAGAATAAGCGTCTCTCTCTCTCTCTCTCTGTGGACTTCAACCAGGGCGGACGTGAGTTCTTTTCTCTTCCGTTATCATGTAGAATTTTAACAATATACATGTACCGTATTTTCCGCACTATAAGGCGCACCGGGTTATAGGGCGCTACAATGGGAACGTCGACAAAACTGTCAGATAGTTCAGTCCAACTGATTACCCCCTTAACATTCCGAAAGCTTGCAAAGAAGCAAATACGTGTCGTAGACACGTGCGGATGCGGTGTCCGTACGATGTCACTCAAATGCATCGTTCCAAATATCATTCGTAAGGTTAAAGTCTTGGGATTTAAGAAATGCCAACCATTCCTTAGTATCTATTTTCTTTTTCGCTCGCAACTTTACTGTGCATATGACAATAAACATTTGGAATTGAGTTTAATTTAAAAATAGACACTCCATTCCATCCATTATCTGCACCGCTTATCACAGAAACATCGAGTTCAGTCTGAAACAAGATACAGGGACAATATAAAACCCGGAGTAGCTCACCGAAGTCGTTGTGTTCATAATAATGTGCAGCCAATGTCCTCTTATATCCGTGAGGGTAGTAAATCCAGGAGAATACAATATTTACAAATACAGAATAGAAAAAAATGCTTTCTATATGCCGTCAGCCACATGCTATACACATTCATCTTTTTCGGCCAATTGCAGGCTTCGTTTCGCCGTTCAAGCCAATGCCAGCCTGTAAATGATAAAAAGGGTCCGCCCCTTGACCTCTGAATAACTTTAGCCAATAGTGATCGATTCAAATGATGATTGACACATTGGTTAGCCAATGAAACGCCGGTAAATAAATCCCAGCATACACCGCGGACTACTTGGCGTTCGGGGGAAAATCTAGTCGGCGGCTGCAAGTCAGTTGGAAAACTTAATATTGATCCATATATAAGGCGCACTGTATTATAAGGCGCATGGTCAGCTATTCAAAAAAATAAAGGCTTTTAGGTGCGCCTTATAGTGCGGAAAATACGGTATTTTATCTGTGCAAATATAGCCATCAAACAGTCCTAATAATGATCATCTCTCACAAGGATTAAGACCGTTTTTATTGTGTGTCGTAAAAAGTAGTTGCCGATATACTATTTTGATCGTAAAACACTTCCCATAACAAAAATCCTCTCCTCGAATATGACAACCTCACCTGAGAGAATTCTCCCCTCCGATGATTCGCTTCTGCCGAGTGTGAACGAGGCGCTGTCCGCAAATGGGATTGACAGGAGCTGATTGAGACAGACAAATGCATTTTATCCATCGTGAGAACGTCTGAGACCGAGGTGATGGATAAACCATCGATTCCCAGGCTCGAGTGTTACTTCGAATAAACATTTTCCCACTTCTAGACTTAAAATTCTGCTTTTTTTTATGATGACCCATCCAAGTAAAATGAGTTTTCTCCGTTTCCAGAGGCAAAACATCTGTTTCGATGTATCATGTGCACAGGTAGTAGACTATTAAGGAAATGATCTGAGCCGTTCTCACACGTGTGAAGACATAATATAAAAAAGGTCCATTTCCACATCTGGAATTATTAACAAACCCTTAAATGCTCTTAATATCACCAGTAGACCCCCGGGATACAGTGACCCCACCTTATGACATTTTCATTGTACAGTGTTAAACAGGACAACAAATTTTTCGGATTTCCAAAAACTCAGAAGATTCAATATTTGCAGTGTTTGGGTCATTGATGACTGTCTGCTGTCGGTCGATGTCAAATAAAATGCTGGTCTGCGATTGGTTAGAGGCCATGATATCAGCAACACCCCCAACCACTGGACAATAACTTAAAGGCTGTGAGCCACACATTTTTCACACTTTACTGCTCAGTTGCACATACATGTACACTGTCTTTCCATGTGTTGGCCTGGAGAAGGATGGGCACCACCAAGCTGTACTTGCCCAAGACACACCACAGGAAATGGTTCCCCTACAACCCTAGTGGTTAAGGGATCCAACCAACCATACATGATTATATATATATATATATATATATATATATATATATATATACTGGACTGTCTCAGAAAATTAGAATATTGTGATAAAGTTCTTTATTTTCTGTAATGCAATTAAAAAAACAAAAATGTCATACATTCTGGATTCATTACACATCAACTGAACTATTTCAAGCCTTTTATTATTTTAATATTGCTGAATTTGGCTTACAGCTTAAGAAAACTCAAAAATCCTATCTCAAAATATTAGAATATCATGAAAAAGTATACAAGTAGGCTATTCAACTAATCACCTGAATCATCTAATTAACTCGAAACACCTTGCGAGGTTTCCTGAGCCTTAAAAACACTCAGCTTGGTTCAGTAAACTAAATCACAAGTATGGGGAAGACTGCTGATCTGACTGCTGTCCAGAGGACCATCATTGATACCCTCCATCAGGAGGGTAAGACACAAAAAGAAATTTCTCAAAGAGAGTGCAGTTTCAAAGCATATCCACAAAAAGTCTGTTGGAAGGGAAAAATGTGGCCGGAAACGCTGCACAACCAAGAGAGATGACCGCAGCCTTAACAAAATTGTGAAGAAGAGCCGCTTCCAGAATTTGGGGGAGCTTCAAAGACAGTGGGCTGAAGCTGGAGTCCAGGTATCAAAAGCTACAGTTCACAGACGTGTCCGGGAAATGGGCTACAATAGCCGTATTCCCATGGTCAAGCCACTTCTGAACTCGAGACAACGGAAGAAGCGTCTGACTTGGGCTATGGAGAAGAAGCACTGGACAGTTGCAGAGTGGTCCAAAGTCCTCTTTTCAGACGAAAGTTTTGCATTTCATTTGGAAGTCAAGGCGCCAGAGTCTGGAGAAAGGCTGGAGAGGAGCAAAATCCAAGTTGCTTGAAATCCAGTGTGAAGTTCCCACAGTCAGCAATGGTTTGGGGAGCCATGTCAGCTGCTGGTGTTGGTCCACTGTGTTTCATCAAGTCCAGAGTAAATGCAACTGTGTACCAAAAGATTTTAGAGCACTACATGCTTCCATCTGCTGAAAAGCTCTATGGAGATGAGGATTTCATTTTCCAGCATGATCTGGCACCTGCCCACAGTGCCAAAACCACCAGTAACTGGTGCACTGACCATGGCATCACTGTCCTTGATTGGCCTGCTAATTCCCCTGACCTGAACCCCAACGAGAATTTGTGGGGTATAGTTAAGAAGAAGATGAAAGACACCAGACCTACAAATGCAAATGAGCTGAAGGCCGCTATCGAAGCATCCTGGGCATCAATAACACCTCAGCAATGCCACAGGCTGATTGCCTCCATGCCACGCCGGATTGATGCAGTAATCCGTGCAAAAGGATTCCCAACCAAGTACTGAGTGCATCGATGGACATTTTCAAATGTTTGATTTAGTTTTGCTGTTATAAAATTATTTTTTTACTTGGTCTGAGGAAGTATTCTAATATTTTGAGATAGGATTTTTGAGTTTTTTTCAGCTGTAAGCCAAAATCAGCAATATTCAAATAATAAAAGGCTTGAAATAGTTCAGTTGATGTGTAATGAATCCAGAATGTATGACATTTTTGTTTTTTTAATTGCATTACAGAAAATAAAGAACTTTATCACAATATTCTAATTTTCTGAGACAGTCCAGTATATATCTCATCTCATTAGCTGCACCGCTTATCCTCAGTAGGGTCGCGGGGGTGCTGGAGCCCATACCAGCAATCATCGGGCAGTGGGCAGAGGACACCCTGAACTGGTTTCCAGCCAATCGCAGGGCACACAGGTACAGACAACTCATCCGCTCATTCACACCTAGGGACAATTTGGACCGGCCAATTCACCTGAAATGCATGTTTTTGGAATGTGGGAGGAAACCGGAGTGCCCAGAGGAAACCCACGCAAGCACGGGGAGAACATACAAACTCCGCACAGGAAGTCTGGTAGCTGGATTTGAACCCACACAGGAGGTTCCCAAGACCTTAGAATAATTTCATTCCAATTTCGAAATCTTCTTTCGGTTTGGAAATTTCGGAATTTCGGTTCGTTTGGCATTTTGCATACTCGGCAGCCAATCAGAAGCCTGCATCGTAAAACTGCGTATTTCCGGACTTTCCGGAGCGTTATAAAGTCGTGCATTTGCATATCATTTTCCAAAGTAGACGCACAGAGAACACAAGAAAATTGATTAGGAATCAAGCCTTAACCTCAGCCTCAGAAGAAATATTCAAAAGAAGCTAACAAAATGTATGACGCTACAAAATGTAAACGTACATTAAATGCATCGTGAAAAGAGGAGTTCACGTGGCTTGTAGCAGACGACGCGACGCAAATATTGCATGAATGAAGAGGAGTCAATCCAGGTACATATTGATGGCAGATGGAAAACAGCGATGTCATATACATGCAATGAATGTTATAAGTAGATGTATAATAAACTTAATTTTAATGTGTTGTTCTGTTACATATTTTGATTATCAATCCTTAATACCTTGCAACAATTTTTTGTTTTTTGCGATGAGTCGTCTTATTGTGTTTCAAATTGTGAAAAATGGGGCAGGCAACTTTATGGCAACTGTGAAAAGTTGCCTGCCCCGGTGTTTGGTAACTTTTTGTCACGGGTTTCATGACAAAATCAGGATAATGACCATAACAGAAATCCTCTCCTCTAATATTACAACCTCACCTGAGATATATATATATATATATATATATATATATATATATATATATATGTAACATATATATATAAGTAGAGAAAAATATGTGTGTTATACAAAAAATATATATATATTATATATATTTGCTGCTGACATATATATGTATTACTAGTATCAATGACTACTGGTATCGGTCTAAAGAATCCTATACACCCCACTCAGTTTGCCTTCTCAAGGCACGCATTCAATACAAATCGCACAGACTTACCTTTGATTTCGGCAAGACCCAATTGCAGTTCTCCGTAGTCACAAATAACTCCGGCGTCCTCGCCATGGCGACAGTTGTGAGTGCCGGGCGTCTGCTTGATGCAATCGGCGATGGAGCGCTCCTCGCCGCTACATTTCACGTTGTCCACGTGGATGGGGCCAGAACCCTCGCCAAAGTACGCCATCACACGGGCTTTGGCCAGTCCGCTGGAGGAGTAGGAAATGACCGGTTAAGATACGATATGATCTTCGGTATTAGTTGAATTGGATTGTCTTTATTATCATTGATTTCAACATTGTGATGCAGAGGGATTAGACTCCAGGGCAAACATGTCATAAAGACAAAAATAGATACAGGCTATCGGGACAAATAGGCAAACACTATTTACTGTCAGGATTACTGATAACTCAGCTGTGCCCGCTCTTTTGGTGCCAACTGCCGCGGGTTCTGATTGGCTCCCGATCAGTATTTGAACCCAGTCCTGTCTGTCCCCTTTTGTCAGACCGACTGTGAACCTTAGTGAACACTAAGCTGTCCCCGGCTTCGTCCCATTTTTGATCCTGACCACGTCTGCTCTCCCGTCCTGGCTTCCGACCTCTTTTTGTCCCAGACTACGTCTTCTCTCCTTTTCTCGCTTCCGACTCGCTTCCGACCCCGACCACCTTTTGGCTCTCCTGTCCCAGCTACCGACCCGCTTTGACACCGCCATCGCTCACCACGCAAGATCCACTTCCGCGTCCAGAGCACAATCCGAGTATCACAGCAACTTGCTTCCCGTGTCCACCGAACACTGGATCGCGGGCGCAGCCCTTTCTCTTCCTTTCAATAAAAACTTGTGAGAAACGCAACGCAATTGGGTCTTGTCTCCGTTCTGTTCCTGACAATTTACAATGTAGTGCTTAGAGACTGGGCTAAGGTTGTAATATTAGTGCAAAGAAAAAGAATAGTACACCGTAACAACATTGCAATGAAAATAAGTCATACGGTATATATTTTCACAATTTTGTGCAATACCATTTAGTAGCAAATACGTCGCAAGGTATGTTTTCACAGTTTTTTCACTTCTTTAGGGTGGTGATGGCCCTTGGAAGGAAGCCTGTTGTTCTTGTTTTGTTGGACCTGGAGCACCGAACAGAGGGCAACAGGTCAGAGTGGTGGTGACCAGTGTGGGAAGAGTCCTTTAAAATTACGATGGTTCTTATATGGGGTTGAATGCCGGCAATGACCACTAGACTGGGCAGAGATCAGCCTATCATCTGTATGCTTTCATCATATCACATAGTGATGTCGTATGCCAGAATGCTCTCAACCGTGGCTTTGTACAAGGACACCAGCAACTTCTGTTTCTCCTAAGAGCCCTCAGGAAGTGGAGTCACATCTGGGCTTTGCCCACCATAGCTTTGGTGTTGGAGGACCAGGTCGTCAGTGATGTGCACGTCCAGGAGTTTGAAGGATTGGACTCTCTCCACACTGTCTCCATTGATGATGAGTGGGTCTGGGTCTCTGCTTGCCCTCCTGAAGTCGAGTATGGGTTCCTTGGATTTAGCGGTCTTGAGTATTTGAATATTTTTCACCGCGTCAACAGCGTCTCCACCTACCTCCTGTATGCCGCCTCATCCCCATCAGAGATGAGTCCCACCAAGAAGAGGTTGTCGGCAAACTTCACAATTATGTTTCCAGTAATGGGTTTGTGAACTGTCTGAGGTATACAGGGAAGAGACGTCGCAGCTGAGATTCACAACCCGAGGTAGGATATCTTACTCCTCCAGGATCTTTGGGACAATGGTGTTGAACGCAGACCGTAGTCCAGGAAGAGCATCCTGACATAGCTCCTGCGTTTCTCCAAATGGGTCACTGCAGCATAAAGTGTCGTCAGAGGGGTGGTTTGCTCTTCAGGCAAACTGATGAGGGTCCAGTGTGGGGGTAGGGAACTTTTGATGTACTGGAACACCAACCTCTCAAAGCACTTCATTACCACAGGCGTAAGTCTGACAGGGCTGTAGTTTTTGAGGTTGACCACTGACGACTTCTTCGGGATGCAGATGATGGTGGAGGTCTTGAGAAAGGGTGGAACTGTACCTTGTGACAGGGACCGTTGTTTTCTGTTCCAAGTATTTTTTATGTGTTTACCCTGGACTGCCATATCTAATACTGTTTTTAATGGCAATGAAGATAGTTCAATAACTTTCTAATTCAATAATCTAACACTGAAAAAAACGGAAACAATTAAAAAATAATGTTTACTTTTACAAGAAGAGTGAAATCCACACAATAAATCTGTCATGATTACTGATTTGGGGCACATGAGGCTGCCCTGTTGGCACCAACAGCCGCAGGACCTGATTGGCTGTTGGACTCTTTTTAAACTCCGGTCTTCCAAAAGAAACCCGTCAGATTGTCTGCGAACCTATGCTCTCAGCTAGGCAAGCTTTTGTACTCTCCGACATTATCATGCCATATTTTCCTGCCTGATACTTGTTGCCGATCTTTTTCCGGACCCGTTTCTGCTTTTGCTCCTGCATCCCGGCCATCGACCTGTTTTGCCCTGTTTCCTGCCTGATACCTGTTGCCGAACTCTTTTCTGGACCCGTTTCCGTTTTGCTCCTCCGTCCCGGCCATCGACCTGTTTTGCCCTGTTTCCTGCCTGATACCTGTTACAGACCTCTTCTCTGGACCCGTATCTGTTTTGCTCCCCCGTCCCGGCCATCGACCTGTTTTCTCGCTGTCAACGACTACCCTCGCTCGACACAGAAGTGCCACTTCTGCGTTCCTGCCATCAGCTAACCGTGACCGACGATCATCGGATCGTGGATGCAAGCGCTGCTCTCTTTCTTAATAAAAACTCAGTAAAACGAACGTTATGGGTCCTGTTTCCGTTCCTGGTCTGCGACAAAATCAGACTCAGACACAGTTCAAGTGTGAAAACACAAAACAACATTTCAGTTTAACTCAAAGTGACATAATACTCCCTGTACGTGTCGTCCGGGTTAATTTGGGTCAGGAAGGAGACCGTTTATAATTTGTATCCCTTTTTTGCTTCATCTCCTCGAGAGAGTTGTGGAACCCGTGGGAAGTGTCATGTGTTTAACAAGCTTTTCACCACACCCATCTTCAGACGGGACCACGATCTCTGCCCTTTGCTGTTTGCGGCACGCTCTGGATTATGCTAACCAGATGTGGCGCTCGCCCAGGGTTGGGTAGGGTTACTTTAACTGGATTACTTTCAATTACTTTTGGATGACTCCAATACCTAATATGCTAATAAAAGACAAAAGAAACTAAATAGGAATAAAATGACTCAATTTTGTGTAGGCTTGGGAAGTAACGGAATACATGGAACGGCAAAAATGATGTCAGCAAGCTGTTTGGATTTATTTTCTTTTTGTTTCTGTCGCATTTTATGTTCGTTTTGCCGGAGATCAAAGAGATCAAAGCCAGGAGAGAAAGCTTACCACGTGTTGTGAGTCATCATTTTATTCATATTTAGTTTCTTTTGTCTTTTATTAGCATATTTGGTATTGGAGTCATCCAAAAGTCATTGAAAGTAATCCAGTTAAAGTAACCCTACCCAACCCTGCATTTGATGTTCGTTTTGCCAGAGATCAAAGAGATCAAAGCCAGGAGAGAAAGCTTACCACGTGTTGTGAGTCATAACTTTATTCATATTTAGTTTCTTTTGACTTTTATTAGCATATTTGGTATTGGAGTAATCCAAAAGTAATTAAAAGTAATCAAATTAAAGTAACCCTACCCAACCCTGCATTTTATGTTCGTTTTGCCGCAGTTAAAAGAGATCAAAGCCAGGAGAGAAAGCTGACCACGTGGTGTGAGTCATCATTTGATTCCTATTTAGTTTCTTTTGTCTTTTATTAGCATTTTTGGTATTGGAGTAATCCAAAAGTCATTGAAAGTAATCAAATTAAAGTAACCCTACCCAACCCTGCATTTTATGTTCGTTTTGCCGGAGATCAAAGAGATCAAAGCCAGGAGAGAAAGCTGACCACGTGTTGTAAGTCATCATTTTATTCCTATTTAGTTTCTTTTGTCTTTTATTAGCATATTTGGTATTGGAGTCATCCAAAAGTAATTGAAAGTAATCAAGTTAAAGTAACCCTACCCAACCCTGCATTTTATGTTCGTTTTGCCGCAGTTAAAAGAGATCAAAGCCAGGAGAGAAAGCTGACCACGTGGTGTGAGTCATCATTTGATTCCTATTTAGTTTCTTTTGTCTTTTATTAGCATATTTGGTATTGGAGTCATCCAAAAGTAATTGAAAGTAATCCAGTTAAAGTAACCCTACCCAACCCTGCGCTCACCTACACATCTGCAGTGGGAGAAAACCACCGAGACCGCTTTGTAATTCCAGAAAGGGGGACGGCGCTTCAAAGGGACGTGATAATTGGACGCAGAGTAGATGAGATCGCCCGTCACTTAGCGATATCTGCTCCCAGAAGAGGTTGTTTAGTTTGGCGATGAATAGCTAAATCATTTCAAAGCCAAGAAAAGACCGACGTATACGGTGCGTAGCAATGGTTGCCGGGGAAGTGAAAACGTGATGACTTAATAAGTGGAAACAGAAACACGTGTGGAGATGAAGAGATGAAAAGAAAAAGAGGAAAATATGAGGGACAACAAAAGCCAGATCCGTGACATGATGATGGATTTTCAAGCCGATTTGACGTTCTGGATTCACTTAAGTCAAATACTGAGTGATCGCATTGCTATGTAACAGCTCAGGGTTGGGTAGGGTTACTTTTAACTGGATTACTTTCAATGACTTTTGGATTACTCTAATACCAAATATGCTAATAAAAGACAAAATAAACTAAATATGAATACAACTATGACTCACAACACGTGGTAAGCTTTCTCTCCTGGCTTTGATCTCTTTGATCTCCGGCAAAACTAACACAAAACGCAGGGTTGGGTAGGGTTACCTTAACTTGATTACTTTCAATTACTTTTGGATTACTCCAATACCAAATATGCTAATAAAAGACAAAATAAACTAAATATGAATAAAATGATGACTCACAACACGTGGTAAGCGTTCTCTCCTGGCTTTGATCTCTTTGATCTCCGGCAAAACTAACATTAAATGCAGGGTTGGGTAGGGTTACTTTAACTGGATTACTTTCAATTACTTTTGGATTACTCCAATAACAAATATGCTAATAAAAGACAAAAGAAACTAAATAGGAATAAAATGATGACTCACAACATGTGGTAAGCTTTCTCTCCTGGCTTTGATCTCTTTGATCTCCGGAAAAAACTAACATAAAATGCGACAGAAACAAAATGAAAATAAATCCAAACAGCTTGCCAACATCATGTGTTCCATTACTCCCCAAGCCTGCACAAAATTGAGTCATTTTATTCATATTTAGTTTCTTTTGTTTTTTTATTAGCATATTTGGTATTGGAGTAATCCAAAAGGAATTGAAAGTAATCCAGTTAAAGTAACCCTACCCAACCCTGGTAACAGCTCACAGACATCGTTCATTTTTATTGAAGAATCCTTGCAGGGCCAGAGGAGCGAGTGATTGTAAAAACAAAATATAAAACAATACTCTATCGATTAAAAATTTGAACGATTTACTTGTTACCGTATTTTTGCTTATTTATAAGCAATGTTCCCTGTGATTTTCCAAGGGGTCTGAGCGTTTACACAAAGTCGGTGAGCAACACTTGAAACAACAGTGAGCAACGGCAATCCCAAGTGTGGCAACTAATCCATTATCAAACATGTCCAAAACCTGACATCAAGTTACATTTTGCGGAGTTTCTGGCAATGCAAAAATGTTTTTCTCTTTTGAATGAATTGACTCATGTACTATTGCAAAGGTTGTAAGGCCTACAAACGTCGTTTGTTCTTACAATTCTTTCACAAGATATCCATTTCTTTTTATTTCCTGATATATTTTGTCGCATAATATTAACATTTTGGGGGGCTTATTTAAATCTCATTGTGTTTATTTTTTCCGAGTTGTTACTTTTTTCATTTTGTTCTCTATTTACTTTTTTCCTACATTTTTTTATTTTATTTTTTTCTGGCTTTTTTCAAAATGTTTCCTTTTGTTTCTTTTTTCTCAGCTTTTCACTACTTTTTCATTTTGGTATTTTTTTTCTTTTTGGTTCTATTCCCCGTTTCCTTTAATGCATTTTGTGCATAATATTACATAATATTTGGTTATGTTGGGATTAAAGAAGCAAAAACAACCTGAAGAGCCGTTTAGGACCCGAAAGAGCCGGTTCCTTATAGTGAGCCGAGCCGAAGAAGCCGGTTCTCGACAAACTCTACTAACTTTACTCAACTTCGTTGTACTTCCACTCGACTTCAAAATACTGCATTTAGAACCAGGCGTCAGGGGAACCCGTGTATTTTTATCTTCATGCACTGTAACTTTGACTTAAGTCGCTTCTTAATTAGTAATTTTGAGCCTTCATTTTGTGCGCTGGCTAGATTTTCTTGTGCGCTAAGAATGTGCGAGCAGTGCGCAATTGCGCACACGCACAGCTTAGAGGGAACACTGACTATAAGGCATACCTCACAACCCGACACTGGACAGAAATTTAAAAATGACCCTACAACCCGGTACGCCTTACATACCGCAGAATACAGTGGAGTAAAATGGATATGCATACAAAAATGAAAGGTGTGGATTACTACACGAGGTTTCACGTGTCAGGACCAGAACGGAAACAGGACCCACTCACGTAACGTAAGAACAAGTTTTATTATAGGAAGAGAAAGCGATGCGCTCACGATCCGGAGATTGCTGGACGTGGAAAGCAGGTTGCTCTGAATGCGGAAGTGGATTTTCCATGGCGAGCGATGGCGGTGTCGGGAGTGGAAAAAACAGGTCAGTAGCCGGGACAGGAGAGCAAAAAACGTGGTCGAGATCAGCAACGAGTCGAAAGCCAGGAGAGGTGAGTAGACGGGGTCAAGATCAAAAAACGGGTCAAAGCCGGGAAACAGACGGGAGCTAAAACACGGGTCAGGCGAAAAATGGCTTGCGTTCAAAAACGGAAAAATCGCAGACGGACCGACAAAAGGGGACTGACAGGACAGAGTTCAAATACTGACAGGGAGCCAATCTGTCAACAAGCTGCAGCTGGCGCCACACGGGCGGGGCCAATTGGGCGCCATGGCAAAAGTGACATTACGGTATACTTCCGTATTTGAGCAATGATTGATCAGTCAATAACCTTCGCATGCAACAGGATTCAGACCTTGCAGAAGACAGAAAACAGAAAGTCTTTCAACGAAATACTATATAAGCTCTTTTACGTATGAGATTGTTGATGCACAGGTGAAGAATTAGAATGTACTGTTCCAGGGGTGTCCAAATTCAGCTTGGGCTTCTTTGAACAGTCTTTAATAAATTCACCCTTTGTGAAAAGTTTGCAGTGCTTGGCAATTAGCGTTGCGACTTTGTAGCTCGCCTTCGTAGCTCGCCTTTGTACTCAATAATAAGTCGAAACAACACCTTGTTTATTTTCCCTGATTGCCCATTTGACATTATCTTATCCTCACAGTTGCCATGACAACAGCATCATTCCAGACAGGACTACAGAGATGGCCTGTACGGAATGAACAGCGGCAGGGTGCCTATGTCCTTCACACTCGTCCTCTAGTCGTAGTATTTACGTTCTTCCTTTTGTAGTTATACTTTCAACAGGACTCAGAAAATCTCGGACAGAGTTTGTTTGTTGTCCTAAGATCTTCTGTGTCTCCATGACCTGTAAAACTCGACACGTTTTTTGTTTTGTTTTTTGTCCAAAGGCAGGCAGGGTCCAGACCTCAGCCTGGAAGGCAAACTTTGCCGGCAAAAAGCAGTCGAACTATAGTGAAGAAGATACTGAGGACGAAGAGCACATAGGAGGAGCCCACGACTGTGTTGTTGGGGAGCTTGTACGGTTGGCTGTCTTTCTATTTCTCTTTGACCTGCAGGTTCTCGAGAAAAAGCCCTGCTGTGCCGTTAAAACAGCTTCTAGTTGCTTCACCTTTTAACAGCGTTGGTTTTCAGTTAGATCAAATCAAATGCCTTTTTGTATGTTATGTAAATCATTGGTGGTTAAGATTCTTGCTTTCACTGCCGTGACCTGGGTTCGATTCCCGTTGCATCTCATTTTTTGTGATTGGGATTAGCGGTACTATACTACCGTAAAACCTCATGTGTTATCCATGGACAAACTTTGAGTTCTTCTTTAAGTAGAGAAAAAATGCGTGTTATACATAAATCAATATATCTCATCTCATCTTATCAGCTGCACCGCTTATCCTCAGTAGGGTCGCGGGGATGCTGGAGCCCATCCCAGCAATCATCGGGCAGTGGGCAGGGGACACCCTGGACTGGTTGCCAGCCAATCGCAGGGCACACGGGGACAGACAACTCACTCGCTCAGTCACACCTAGGGACAATTTGGACCGGCCAATTCACCTGAAATGCATGTTTTTGGAATGTGGGAGGAAACCGGAGTGCCCGGAGGAAACCCACGCAAGCACGGGGAGAACATACAAACTCCGCACAGTGAGGCCGGGAGCTGGATCAATATATATTGAATATATTTGCAGCTGACATACCTGTATCCCATCTGACGACAAACTACTTCAGCATCCTGGTCGGTCCATCCGTCATCACAAACCGTTCCCCACTGACCGGATAGATAGATCTCCACCCGACCTTCCTTGGGGCTTTCTCCCCCCACAAGTCTCACGGGGACACCTGGACAACACACACAAAAAAAAACTTAAGGTAATGTCTTTACAGGTCCTCCAACAGTACTGTTGAGTTGCTACCCCTCCCCCAATAACCCTATTCGTGACAACCCCGACATTATGCTTTGGGGGTGTTTTTCTCCACATGGGACAGGACGAGTGCACTGCATTAAAGAGAGGATGACTGGGGCCGTGTATTGTGAGATTTTGGGGAACAATCTCCTTCCCTCCGTCAGAGCGTTGAAGATGGGTCTTCCAACACCACAACAACCCGGACCACACAGCCAGGAAAACCAAAGAGTGGCTCCGTAAGAAGCACATCAAGGTTCTAGCATATCTTCTTTATTATTCTCTCCAGTTTTCGTTCCCGTCTAGTTTGTCCTGTTTATTTTCAATATCCTGTTTCATTATCAATCCTGTGTGTCCGTCCTGTATATAATGAAGTGTCATTATAAAGTCTGTTGTTATTTTTTTTCCGGGGCATTGCATCATGCTTTGGGGGTCTTTTTCTGCACATGGGACAGGACAAATGCACTGCATTAAAGAGAGGATGATTGGGGCCGTGTATTGAAATGTGAGATTTGGGGGAACAACTTCCTCCCCTCAGTCATAGCATTGAAGATGGCTCGTGGCTGGGTCTTCCAACAAGACAACGATTCGGAGCACACATCCAGGAACCAAGGAGTGGCTCTGTAAGAAGCACATCAAAGTTCTAGCATTGCGCAGCCAGTCTCCAGACCTGAACCCAATCAAAAATCTTTAGAGGGAGCTCAAACTCCGTGTTCCTCAGCGAAAGACCAGAAACCTGACCATTCTAGAGAAGATCTGTGTGGAGGAATGGGCCAAAATTACTCCTGCAGTCTGTGCCAACCTGGTGAAAGACTACAGGAAACGTGTGACCACTGTAAAAGCAAACAAAGGCTACTCTACCAAATATTAACATTCTTTTTCTCAGGTGTTCATAAACGTATTTGCAGCTGTATCACAAAAACAAATTGTTAAAAAATTGTGCATTGTGATTTTCTAGGATTTTTCTTTTTAGTTTATCTCTCTCACAGTGGAGATGTACCTACGATGAAAAATTCAGAGCCCTCCACGTTTTCTAAGTGGGAGAAAGAGCAAAACATTCTGTTCCATGCTGGTAATTCAAGTCCTTTACTTTCGAGAGTTTTCGATTTCATTTATGTTTAATGGTTTAGTCCATATAGAAATGAAAACCATAATTACTTTTTTTTTTTTTTAAACAAAAATTATAATCTAAAATAATGTTCCGTTCTGTTCTTAAAACAAGCTCTAGGCCACAGGAGTCAAGCAGGCGGCCCGCGGGCCATATTAGGGCCGCTGAGGGATTGAATCCGGCCCGCGAGACAACATTTAGAGAAGCGCAAGAGAAAAACAAGCTGCAGGTTGAAATATGTCAACTTGATGTTGCCAAAGTCAGGTGCCTCCAACAAAGAGACTGTACTTGTAATTATTTCTCTCTTTCACTCTCTATGTCTCTCTTTTTCTTTTCCTTTGTTCCTCTTTGTTTCTTTCTCTCTCTGTGTCTTTTTAACTGTTTTTGCTCTAACTTCCTTTTTTCCTTTTCTCTCTCTTTCTCTCTCTCTTTCTCTCTCTCTCTCTCTCTTCCACCCTTTTTCTCACACTCTCTGTCTCTGTCTCTTTCACTCTCTATGTCTCTCTTTTTCTCTTCCTTTGTTCTTCTTTGTCTCTCTCCCTGTGTCTTTTTAACTTCTTTTGCTCTAACTTCCTATTTTCCTTTTCTCTCTTTTCTCTTTCTCTCTTCCTACCCTTTGTGCTTTCTTGTCTCTTTTCTCTCCTTCTGTCGTTCTATTTCTCTTTGGATTTCTCTTTCTCTCGCTGTGTCTTTTTAACTTATTTTGCGCTAACTTCTTTTTTTTCCTTTTCTCTCTTTTCTCTTTCTCTCTCTCTCTCTTTTCCACCATTTTTCTCCCACTCTCTGTCTCTGTCTCTTTCACTCTCTATGTCTTTCTTTTTCTCTTCCTTTGTTCCTCTTTGTCTCTTTCTCTCTCTGTGTCTTTTTAACTTCTTTTGCTCTAACTTCCTTTTTTCTTTTTCTCTCTTTTCTCTTTCTCTCTTCCTACCCTTCGCGCTTTCTTTCCTCTTTTCTCTCCTTCTGTCTTTCTATTTCTCTTTGGATTTCTTTCTTCCTCTCCCTTTCTTTCCCCCTCTCTCACGACCTCTCTTTTTATCTCTTTTGTTTCTCACGCTCTCTCTCTCCCTCTCTCTCTTTTTCTTTCTTTGCCTCGCCCTCTCTCCTTTTCCTTCCCTCTTTCCCTCTTTTCTTTATCTCTCTTTTTCTTTCTCTTTAATCTACTCGTCCGGCCCCCGACAGAATGTTTGTTCTATCCTGTGGCCCCCCGAGTTAGAATGAGTTTGACACCCCTGCTCTAGGCTTAATTTATGAACTACAACTATAACCTTATCCTCCTTGTTTTATAACCTTATCTTCTCTGTTCCTTCACCTTCTTGGGTTTTTTACCTCACTGTGAATGTGTGAACCTGGAGTGTCATGCCCAATTTTGTCGTCACAATATGTTAACCCATTTTGTAACAACGACAATAAAGGTATATTCTATTCTATTCTATTCTATATCGATTGTTCAACAAAATAATCCACTTTACGATTGCATATCAAAAAAAGCATGCAGTAGTCAAAACAACACGTTGTTTATTTTCCCTGATTGCCCATTTGACATTATCTTTGTCCTCTTCCAGACAAGATCCATGCACTAACATAACCTTAGCGTGAATTTCCGACAAGAGGGGCAAACAAAACACAAAGAGCGCCATTGAAAAGCGTAATCTCCGTCGTACGTGCTTTCCAAAATCAACACGGAGTAATCTGCAAGTGCACGGATAAGCAATCAGAAATCAGCACAAACGCTTTGCTGTAATGACATAATTCTTCAGAACGTCGCCCGGGCCCTCACCAGAGCTAAGCTGTATCAATAAAAACCCCCCGCACCCCTACCCAGAATGCCAAGCAGCTATTTCTGTCTCCGGTGATCTCTCACTAAAGAAAACGCTTGCAAGCATGCATAATCGCATATTATTACTTCGAGTTTGCGTTCAGCGGAAGCAAAACAATTAAACCTGTTACGTTGATTTATGGCAGCACGGCGGCGCAGTGGTTAGCGCGTGTGCGGCACAGTTCTAAGGTCTTGGGAACCTCCTGTGTGGGTTCAAATCCAGCTACCGGACTTACTGTGCGGAGTTTGTATGTTCTCCCCGTGCTTGCGTGGGTTTCCTCCGGGCACTCCGGTTTCCTCCCACATTCCAAAGACATGCATTTCAGGTTGATTGGCCGGTCCAAATTGTCCCTAGGTGTGAATGAGCGAATGAGTTGTCTGTCCCTGTGTGCCCTGCGATTGGTTGGCAACCAGTTCAGGGTGTCCCCTGCCCACTGCCCGATGATTGCTGGGATGGGCTCCAGCACCCCCGCGACCCTACTGAGGATAAAGCGGTGCAGCTAATGAGATGAGATGAGACATTGATTTATGTGTCTAGTTCAGTCCGTGAGTGACAAAAGACCTGCAATGTCTGGCCACTAGCAATACAGTAATCCCTCGGTTATCGCGGTCAATGGGGACCGAGACCACTTGCGAGAACTGAAAATCCGCGAAGTAGCGGCGCCCCTTTAAAAATGCATAAAAAACGTATACAGTATACCCCCCCTGTATACAGTACATCATATGGAATGCGGGTAGAGAGAGAGAGAAAGTGAAATTCATGTTATAACAAAAAAAAACTGTATGTACACGGAATAGGACTACCGGTTACATGTTGAAAATAAAAACAGTGAAAATGTGATATTTGATGAGTGTTTGTGAAGGGTTTTGGGAAACAACAGTTAAAAAAATGGTCTGTGTTCATTTTAATGAAAGTGAAAGAGCTACCTTCTGACAATAACAACATACTTTAGCTAGCGGCATCGAACGGCTTTTACAACAAATACGCGAAACCACACACAATTAGCCGTGTTTAGGTAGTACAAACAACCGCTCGCTTTTGGTATAATAAAGTCAAACTTCAGATGAAATGTGACAGAAGAGAATATACCTGCGTCACGTCGCCGAGTTCCTCTATGATAAACTGAGCGCCACATTAGAAGGTGGGAGGAGTTGAAGGAGGGGGGTTGAGCGAAGCGGCAATGACTAAGCATTGTTTCAGGGCCTCCCCCTCCCCTTCATAATAAGAGTGTCCAGACGGGGTCCTCAGTTGACATAAGCTCGCTCTCAATGGCGTCAAGTCAATAAATGCTTTGATTGAGAAGGTAAGGTATATTTTTTAGACCCGCGAAGCTCTGAACCCGCAATAGTGGAACCGCGGACTAGCACATAGTAGACCAGACCTGGGCACTCCGGTCCTGGAGGGCCGTATGTTCTGCATGATTTTTGAGGTTTCTCTGATCCAATACAGGTGATTCCAATCACCAGTATCGTTAACGAGCACTTGCTAGCTTGCTAACGAGGTTATAATTTGTATCACCTGAGTTAAAGAAGAGCAAACTTCAAGATCTGGCAGGACGTATGGCCCTCCAGGACCGGAGTGCCCAGGTCTGTAGTAGACCCTGGGATACGGTGTCCCCCGCCTTTAAATTTTTACTTAATTAAATGTACATCACACATCGGTAGTATTTACTATGTAATATTTTGTGATTTAAATGATTTTCATCCAGGTTACCGGGTGTTCAGAACGCTGTAACTCACAGGTGTCAATCAGGCGGCCCGCAGGCCGGATCAGGCCCGCTAAGGGATTGAATCCGGCCCGCGAGACAACACTCAGAGAAGCGCAAGAGAAAAACAAGCTTCAGGTTGAAATATGTCCACTTGATGTTGCCAAAGCCAGGTGCCTCTAACAAAGACACGGTACTTGTATTTGTTTCTCTCTCTCTCTCTCTTACCCTCTCTCTAGGTTTTCCACCCCTTTTCTCCCACTCTCTGTCTCTTTCACTCTCTGTGTCTCTATTTTTCTCTTCCTTTGTTGCTCCTTGTCTCTTTCTCTCTCTGTGTCTTTTTAACTTCATTTGCTCTAACTAACCTTTTTTCCTTTTCTCTTTCTCTCTTCCTATCCTTCTTGCTTTCCTTTCTCTTTTCTCTCCTTCTGTCTTTCTATTTCTCTTTGGATTTCTTTCTTCCTCTCCTTTCTTTCCCCCCCTCTCACGACTTATTTTTTATCTCTTTTGTTTCTGACTCTCTCTCCCTCTCTCTCTTTTTCTTTCTCTTTAATCTACTAGTCCGGCCCCCGACAGAATGTTTGTTCTATCGTGTGGCCCCCAGGTTAAAATGAGTTTGACATCCCTGCTGTAACTAATTTACAAAGGTAGAGCGGTTGGTGACCCCGACCTTAGAATGGATAAATGTTCTATCCCGGGTTGTGTTGTACAGTCCATTTTTTGCAACGGGGCAGGCTAATCAGCAGAGGTGGCTGCAAAATCTGGCATGACATCACCACTTTGGGGAAGTCGGATTTTCCAAAATGAGATTTTAATTGAGTGCAGGTTGAGTCGCATTATGACGTACTTGAAATGATTGTAAATGAAGATGTTAGTTTCCTCTGGAATACGTGTGCTATACATATCAGGAGTCAGATCGATTATTGCTACGTTAGCCAAAAGTGTCACGGTTCCCACGACACCCAATTGGCCCTGCCCGTGTGGCGCCAGCTGCGGCTTGTTGACAGATTGGCTTCCCTTCTACTTAAGCTCAGTGCTCTCAACAGGGTTGGGTAGGGTTACTTTAACTGGATTACTTTCAATTACTTTTCGATTACTCCAATAGCAAATATGCTAATAAAAGACCAAAGAAACTAAATATGAATAAAATGACGACTCACAACACGTGGTAAGCTTTCTCTCCTGGCTTTGATCTATTTGATCTCCAGCAAAACGAACATAAAATGCGACAGAAACAAAATGAAAATAAATCTAAACAGCTTGCCAACATCATTTTTGCCGTTCCATGTATTCGGTTACTCCCCAAGCCCGCACAAAATGTAGTAATTTCATTCATATTTAGTTTCTTTTGTCTTTTATTAGCATATTTGGTATTGGAGTAATCCAAAAGCAATTGAAAGTAATCAAGTTGAAGTAACCCTACCCAACCCTGGCTCTCAATCACCTTTTTGTCAGTCCGTTTACGAACCTCAGTGTATACTAGGCAAGCCTTTTTCGACCCTGACTCCCACCTGTCCCGTTTTGATCCTGACCACGTCTGCTCTCCCGTCCCAGCTTACGACCTCTTTTTGTCCCCGACTACGTCTACTCTCACGTTCTGGCTTACAACTCGTTTCTGACCCCGACTACGTTTTCACTCTCCTGTCCCGGCTCCCGACCTTTCTTTAAAGTATTTATTTCTTTATTTAGTCATTCAATACATATCTATACTACATGGATTTTTTTCTGTATTCGTTGATGCATTTAACAATATTTATTTTTTAATTTCTAATTTAATTTTTTTAGCATTCCTTTTAAATTGGTTGCCATGGTGCCCAATTGGCCCCATCCATGTGGCGCCAGCTGCAGCTTGCTGACGGATTGCTGACAGATTGCCTCCATGTCAGTATTTAAACTCTGTCCCGTCAGTCCCCTTTTGTCGGTCCATCTGCCAATCTCCGCTTTTACTAGGCAAGCCCTTTTTCGCCTGTCATGTTTTTTTTGCTCCTGTTAGTCTCCTGTTACGATCTGTTTTGAGCTAGACCATGTCTGCTCTACCGTCCCGAATCACGACCTGTTTTGATCTCGACCACGCCTGTTCTCCCGAATCGAATAACGATTCGTTTTTTGATTCCGATCACGTTTTTGCTCTCCTGTCCCGGCTACTGACTTGTTGTTTCCGCTCCCGACACCGCCATCGCTTGCCACGGAAGTCCCACTTCCGCGTCTGAGCAATCTACTCCCCGTGACCAGCGATCTCCGGGTCCTGTGTGCGCTCCTTTCCTTTCTTCCCAATAAAACTGTGAGAAACATTACGCGAGTGGGTCCTGTCTCTGTTCTGGTCCTTACAGTTGCTTGTTTTCTTTTATATTTTTTATTTGTTTTAGAATGTATGAATGGATTTATTAATGTATTTAATAAGTATATATTCCCTATACCTTTATCATTTATGTACACTGATTAAAGTTGAATGTATTATCATAAAAGAAGATAAAATCAAGTCTTGCAGCACAGCAGCTGATTGGTTAACACATCCGCGGCAAGGTTCTGAGGTCACAGTTTTAAATCCAGCTACCAGTGTTTCTGTGCGGAGTTTGCATGTTCTCCTCGTGCTTGCGTGGGTTTCCTCCGGGCACTCCGGTTTCCTCCCACATTACAAAGACATGCATGTCAGTTTAATTGGCCGGTCCAAATCGTCCCTAGGTGTGAATGAGCGAGTGAATGAGCGAGTGAATGGTTGTTTGTCTCTGTGGCTGGAAACCAGTTCAGGGTGTCCCCTTCCCACTGCCCAGAGATAGCTGGAATGGGCTCCAGCACCCCGCGACCCTACTGAGGAAAAGCGGTGCGGCACAGTTCTGAGGTCACAGCTTCAAATCCAGCTACCAGTCTTCCAGTGCGGAGTTTGCATGTTCTCCCTGTGCTTGGGTGGGTTTCCTCCAGGCACTCTGGTTTTCTCCCACATTCCCAAAAACATGCATGCCAGGTTATTTGGCCGGTCCAAATTGTCCCTAGGTGCGAATGAGCGAGTGAGTTGTCTGTTTCTGTGTGCCCTGAGACTAGCTAGCAACCAGTTGAGGGTGTCCCCTGCCCACTGCCTGAAGATAGCTGGGATGGGCTCCAGCACCCCGTGACCCTACTGAGGATAAACGGTGCAGATAATGGATGAATGGAAGATTGAGTCTTACTGGTGGAGAATCCGTCCCCGAGGCGTTCGGCGTCGCAGGCGATGTTGACGTCTTCATGGTGCGTGCAGTCGTGCCGTAACCACTCCTGACGCTTGCAAAGAAGTAAACTTGGCTCCTTGCCGGTGCAGCTCACGTCGTCCAAGAGAATCGGGCCAGAAGCCACCCCGAAGCGAGGCTCCGGCGTGATGTCCAGGCCTTCGGGGACCAGAGTTTGGCCGGACCTGCGTAGCACAGACAAGCAATATTTTATCTCATCTCATTAGCTGCACCGCTTATCCTCAGTAGGGTCGCGGGGGTGCTGGAGCCCATCCCAGCAATCATCGGGCAGTGGGCAGGGGACACCCTGAACTGGTTGCCAGCCAATCACAGGGCACACGGGGACAGACACCTCACTCGCTCATTCACGCCTAGGGACAATTTGATCCAGCCAATTAACCTGAAATGCATGTCTTTGGAATGTGGGAGGAAACCGGAGTGCCCGGAGGAAACCCACGCAAGCACGGGGAGAACATACAAACTCCGCACAGGAAGTCCGGTACCTGGATTTGAACCCACACAGGAGGTTCCCAAGACCTTAGAACTGTGCCGCACACACGCTAACCACTGCGCCGCCGGGCTGCCCACAATATGTTATATGTTAAAAAATTCTATTTACCGTAAATTCCGGACTATAGAGTGCACCTGATTATAAGCCGCACCCACCACATTTTAATAGGATAACCGCTTTTGTACTTACACAAGGCGCACCTGCATATAAGCCGCATGTGCCCACATTAAAACATGAAACAATCACAAAATTAACCCAAACCCGGCTTTGAGTCCCGCGATTGTAACTGAATGTAGAGTGCACAGCCCAAAAACCGCAGCTGGCAAAATAAACGGAAAATGAAATCAGGACTTAAGGTTTGATGCAGACCTGCAGAGTCCGGGTCCCGTTGAAAATAATCCAAGGGAAAAAAAAAAAGAAAAGTATATTTCCAAAGGTAAGGGTAGGAAAAATATATATCCACTATTGTCCGCTGTGTCCACAAACACGTCTCACCTTTACTCCACTTCCCGTCACTCCCGGTTGTTTTCACCCCTTCTTTTTGATTCGCCCGTTGAAAACATTACAGAATAAGTCTCTAAAATAAATACATTACAAAAATATACAGTTGCAAATACATATTATACATGGTTACACATATTTATAAAGAAAGACGGTACACCGAGAGAGTTTTCTAAGCTTTAATAATAATATTATAACTTTCATCCCAAACCGTGCCTGTGAAGGGTAGCAAAACGCTACTAGGAACACGCTCGCAGCACAGTAAACGGCTCTGTTAAAAAAACATTCCGTATTTGTAATAATCACGGTAAACCGTGCTCGTCTTCCTCCTTTTAACTGATGTCATCAAAGTCGTCTTCTCCGGTATGGGAAAGAGACTATGTCATACAGACGTCGTCCCACGCTCCCTGATTCAAAAACACGCTAGCAACACACTCGCAAAGTTAAGTTTACGTGCAGTTATCGGACTGCTCGATTGCATTTAGCTTGAAAGCTGCGTCATGTGCCTTTCTTTTTGCAATTTGCATGGTGAAGATATTTCTACGCTAATTTAATTCGTGCACAAGCTAAGAAATTGCAGTCTTCCTCGGCGCATATATTCCACCGGTCTAAATCTTACCTTTTATACTCGAGCGCCGCTGGCGGCCGTTAGAAAAATGACATGAATTGGCCGCATCACTGAATAAGCCGCAGGGTTGAACGATTGGGAAAAGAGTAGCGGCTTATAGTCCGGAATTTACGGTAGATATTTCATTATTCAAATGACCTGTAACCGAGTTGGCGACACACGACGTGAGTGTTTGAGTCCGTCCAGCCGTCATCACAAACCGTGCCCCATTGCCCGTGGTAGAAGACCTCCAGGCGTCCCTCATGGCCTCCTGCTCCGCCCACTAGTCTGGTGGTTCCATCTGTGTGGAAGCAAACCAGATAAAATCATGAGATGGTAAAGATTATACTGTCTCTGATAAGTTATTTACAAAAGTAATGCATTCAAAATATGGTCAAAAAATTTCACTTTTTATGTATTATCTCACTAGAAATAAAAGTGAAAATCTAGTAAGCTGAGAAAAACAGTAATTCATGATAAATAAATGAAAAAATATTTGAAAGATGATTATAAATGTTAAAAATGGTAAATAAGAAAATGTATCAACTTGCCAGGTCACATAATTTTTGGACCAGAGTGACTCAAACAAAAATTTAGGTGTCATATTTGACCCCGATTTGTCCACACGTTAAGAATATTACTAGAACAGCTTCTTTCCATCTTCACAACATTGCTAAAATTCATCCCATGCTGTCCCATTCCGATGCGGGCATTGTACTTCATGCGTTTGTTACCTCGAGTCTCGATGACTGTAATGCCCTACTCTCCCGTCCCCCCAAGTCCAAAATCAAGACCTTGCAACTGGTACAAAATGCTGCAGCGAGGGTTTTAACTTAGACAAGAAAGTTTGATCACAGGACCCCGATTTTAGCTAACCTGCATTGGCTCCCTATTAGCTTAAGATGTGATTTTAAGGTTCTGTTGGTAGCATACAAAATTATGCATGGACTTGCTCCCTCATATCTTTAAGATTTGATTTTGCCCTATCTTATGCTCAGGAGCCTTCGCTCAGAAAATGCTGGTCTACTAGTGATCCCAAGAACCAAGAAGAAATCCGCAAGTTCGAGAGTGTTCTCCATTCGGGTCCCGGTGCTTGCTCTCATGTAGGTTTTAGATCAGGGGATGGTGTATTAATAGTCTGTGGTTTGCAATAATCTGTGGTCTGTGCAGCCCTTTGAAATTCCTTGTGATTAACGGCATCACAAAAAAACATGACTTGAATGAGGTTTTTGAGTTTTTCCTTACCCTCATGAAGGTTTTAGATCAGGGGATGGTGTCATAATAGTCTATACTTTGCAATAGTCTGTGGTCTGTGCAGCCCTTTGAGACTCCTTTTGATTAAGAGCGTCACAAATAAACATGACTTGACTGAGGTTTTTGAGTTTTCCCTTGCCCTCATGTAGGTTTTAGATCAGGGGGTGGTGTCATAATAGTCTGTGGTTTGCAATAGTCTTTGATCTGCGCAGCCCTTTGAGACTCTTTGTGATTAAGAGCGTCACAAATAAACATGACTTGATTTATTTGGGAATAAGTCGCTGCTAAGTGTTATTGCACTACTTTTCATTAATCTTTTTCATTGCATAACCTAGGCAAGTCTCCAAGCACTACCTTGTAAATATCTTTACCCTGACCTTGTTTTTTGTCTTATTTTTTATCCCATAAGTCTTTATTGTGTGTTTATCTTGGGAGTGCAAACTCCTTGTTCATGACATTGTTATCAATGGCAAAAAAGACAATACTAAATCTAAATTCACTTTTGTATTGAATTCATAATCCCAAAGGCGAGAACCACCAGGAAAAGTATGTGTGTGTCTGTGTGTGGAGTCAAACTTTGGAACAATTTACAAAACGACATCAAACAATGTCCAACTATCCACCTGTTCAAATTTAAATAGGGAGACTACCGCTTTGGCTACCGATCTGAGAGCAACATCTACCGATTTCTAAAAATGTCACTATTCATTTTTTTTTTGGGTCGCCGAAATTTTTATGTGAACAAAGTTTTGCCGATTAAAATGTAGCCGAATTATCCATAGTCTTTATCATCGTCTTTTTCGCCGTTCTGCACCGGAAAAAGCTTTGATCGAGACTCGGCAATCATAATCTCGAACTCTACGTGATCTCAGAGGAATAAGAGTGCTAAATATCATGACTATGTTAAAGAACACCATAAAATTTGAATAATTAAACATTGTAATAATTACATGTAAACATAAAACAACAATAAAGTAGATTGAAAAACGAATTTTATTGTTGTCTTTTCAAATAATAATAATAATAATAATAATAATAATCGCGTCGAAAAAAAAATCTCTCGATTTCCCAATTCTGAAACTTAACATGTATGTACCCCTTTTTACTACCCCTTTTCGAACATATTATGTAACATTATTTTGTTGGTGAGTTATTGTTTTTGTTCTGTTTTTATTTCGATGTTCGAATAAAGTTTTCATTCATTCGTGCTAAAGTTACCTGTCAGAGGACTGCAAGAAACGCCGGCATCCTCGGAATGGAGGCAATTGTGTTCTCCCCAAGCGCTTTTGGGGCACTGCTCCAGAGTGAGTTCGTTCCCCGTGCATCTCACTTCATCCAGCCACACTCGGTTTAAGCTCTTGCCATAATGGGCCTGTCTTCGTGCCCGTGCCACACCGCTAAACGGAACCGGGAAAGATCTTGAGTACAGAACAGTGTTGATTTTACCTTTGAAAAGTGATGGGTCCCGGGGACTCGCATGCTGAAAATTCTATGGGTCCCAACAGAGATCTATGGTGACAAATATATAATAAAAATCTATATATTCATACAGTTATAATCATCAAATTATGAATTTGTTTTCTGCATCAATTTATTGTTGGTTATATACCGATTAAAGGGATAACAACAAACCTGTCTTTTTTCCGTTTTCTCCTTTTATACCTTTTTTCCTTAACTTCTTTATACAACATGATTCGTAATATCAATCATCAAAGCAAGTGAGCCGTTTGAGAGACGGCTCTCTTGAATGAGTTGAGCCGAAAAAGCCGCTTCTCTAAAAAGAGACGGACTTTTCACCACACAACTCGAGATCGGCGTGCAGACGAAAACTCGAACCGCGAGACCAAAACAACAATGGCGGATCTGCCTGACGAAACGTTTGGAGTGCGGTATATCTTTGTTTTAAAAAAATGTAATCGGGTAATAATGACAATTTTGTGTCAAAAAAGTTGCGTCCCGGGCAGTGTTCCCTCTAAGCTGCGCGCACAGCTCGCACATTCTCAGCGCACAAGAAAATGTAGCCAGCGCACAAAAATGAGGGCTCAAATTACTAATTAAGAAGCGACTCAAGTCAAAGTTACAGTGCATGAAGGTAAAAATACACGGTTTCCCCTGACGTTGTGTCCTAAATGCGGTATTTTGAAGTCAAAGTCGAAATAGAACGAAGTTGAGTAAAGTCAGTAGAGTTTGTCAAGAACCGGCCTTTTCGGCTCGGCTCACTAAAAGGAACCGGCTCTTTCGGGTCCTAAACGGCTCTTCAGGTTGTTTTTGCTTCTTTAATCCCAACATGACCAAATATGATGTAAAATTATGCACAAAATGACTAAAAGGAAGGGGGCAATAGAACAAAAACGAAAAAAATACCAAAATGAAAAAGTAGTGAAAAGCTGAGAAAAAAAGAAACAAAAGGAAGAGAAAAAAAGAAGGAACAATTTAGAAAAAAGCCAGAAAAAAAGAAAAGAAAGAAATGTAGGAAAAAAGTAAATAGAGAACAAAAAGAAAAAAGCAACAGCTTGGAAAAAATAAACACAATGAGATTTTATTAAAGGAATTTTAAAAAAAGGGAAAAAGAAGAAAAAGTTTGTGTTGCATTCAAATAATTTCCAATTATATCAAGTGAATCTTGTTGCCAACATTGTACTTCCACTAAAAATGTGATTAAGTACAGTTCTGTATCTAACAACTGACAAAATAAGCCCCCAAAAATGTTAATATTATGCAACAAAAGATACCAGGAAAAAAAAGAAATGGATATCTTGTGAAAGAATTGTTGTAAAAACAAACGCCGTTTGTAGGCCGTACAACCTTTGCAATAGTACATGAGTCAATTCATTCAATAGAGAAAAATAATTTTGCATTGCCGGAAACTCAGCAAAATGTAACCTGATGTCAAGTTTTGGACATGTTTGATAATGAATTATCTTGCCACACTTGGGATTATGGTTGCTCACTGTTGTTTCAAGCGTTGCTCACCGACTTTGTGTGAATGCTCAGACCCGTAAGGAAAATGACAGGGAACATTAGTCCCGGGGACACACGTTGATTTGAGACTATGCGTCCCCAGCAAAAATGATGCGTTTAGGACGGAGGGACGCGGGCAAACCAGAACACCGACAGAATCGCATGGCTTTGAAATCCACTGGATATTTTCACCTCAGCCCCAGCTGTCGACACACCACCTCGGCATCGCTGTCGTCCCATTGGTCGTCGCATACGGAGCCCCACTCGCCGGCGTGGAAGACCTCCACCGTGCCCTCGGACACCGACCGGCCCCCCACCAGCCGTACGGGCATCATCACCGCATCTGGGGAAAGTCATCAAAGAGCTCAAAGGCGCCGTTCTGCAGAAACGGATGCATTGAAACCGACCGTGATGCTTGGTGCAGGTCACGGCTGCAGCCGTGAGGCACCGGCCTCCGTTCCAAACGGTTTTGGGACACTGGAGAAGGTCGGGTTCGTCTCCGTGGCAACGGACGGACCGCCAATGGAGCTTGGGTGTGTTCGGATGAGGCAGGGGGAGAGCGTGAGCGTGGCCTAAGAGGCTGGAGGGGAAAGGAGGTTCAGATTATGAATTCCAAACTGCGAAAGAAAATAAACGAAATGGGGAACTAAGTTGTTGCTGTCTGTTTTTTCTTGAAATCAGGTATCACTCGATGGCCGCTTTCTCACGGAAAGCCTTAACTCAGCAGGAATTGGGCACGTGTACCTAACCGAAGACTGGCTACAAATTCATCCACCAGCCGCGTGTGCGGCACAGTTCTGAGGTCATGAGATTGAACCTCCAGTATGGAGTTTGCATGTTCTCCCCGCGCCCGCGTGGGTTTCCTCCGGGCACTCCGGTTTCCTCCCACATTCCAAAATCAAGCATGTCAGGTTAATTGGCCGGTTCAAATTGTCCTTAGGTGTGAATGAGCGAGTGAGATGTCTGTCTCCGTGTGCTTGGCCTGATATCCCCATTTGTCTCCGGCTACGACCTGCTTTTTGACCACGACCACGTTTTGCTCTCCCTTCCTGGCTTACGATTCATTTTCGATCCCGATCACGTTTTGCTCCCCTGTCCGGGCTAACGACCTGTCCGGGCTAACGACCTGTTATTCCGTCCTTGACACCACGATCTCCTGCTTCCGAAGATCCAATTTTGCATTCGGAACACGCTCCGATCCTGTGAGCTTCTTGATTCCCGCGTCCAGCGAGCACCGGATCGCTGGTGCTGCCTTTCCTCTATATCTCAATGAATGTGTGAGAAACGTTACGCGATTGGGTCTACTCTTTGTGCTGGTCGTGACATTATTTTCATTTAGTTCTGTGAAAATGTCATAATTGCCCTATTTGGAACACCTGTGGCAGCTTGATTGGCGCCAACAGCCCGGACAAACTGATTGGTGGCCACGCCCTTCTTAAACCCCTGACTTTGCCAGATCGTTGCGAGCTGTTGTGTTTCACTCAGTGAGCGTTCCCGTCCGATTTCGTCCCTGTTAAAACCTGTTTCCTGCCTGATTCCCGTTTTTCGACCCGTTTCCGAACCTGACTACGCCTGTTCTGCCTGCCGCCTGCCTACGACTACTATTACGAACTAGACATCGCCTCTGATCTCCAGCCCTGGTCAAACGACTTGCCGTTCCCGCTCTCCGCCAGTCTTCGGATCAAGCAATCAAACAAGCCTTACTCTCACTCTCTTTCAATAAAATCTGAGAAACGCATGCAATTGAGTCCTGTGTCTGTTCTGGTCTGTGACAGAAAATCACGATGCATATTGCAAAAAACAAAATCTTACCCACTGGCAGGGAGTTTTGCTTATTTTATGCTTCCATTTTCTAATTCTGATATATTTTAACTTGGTTTTCCAGTGAAATAAGAAAATATATTGATGGTTTTACCTTCTATTTCTAATAAAACATAAGAAATATCATCCACACCATCTGGTCTTAGTGATCATTTTGCTCATCTGGAAAACATTTCCAGCCGAATAAGAAAAAAAAGAAATAAATGAGATACATGATTTCTTATTTTAGCAATTAAACAATCTTAAATATAGTATTTTGGGGGGTGCGGGATATGCATGTTGACACGTTCCCTGCAAATCCTACAAACTAAAAGCAGAAAGGTTTCAAGTTGCATCCAGCAACTAGATGGCAAGTGCTTTTGCACCCTTCGGTGTCCAGTAAGCAGGGTTGGGTAGGGTTACTTTAACTGGATTACTTTCAGTGACTTTTGGATTACTCCAATACCAAATATGCTAATAAAAGACAAAAGAAACTAAATATGAATAAAATTACTCCATTGTGTGCAGGCTTGGGGAGTAACGGAACACACGGAACGGAAAAAATTATGTTTGGATTTATTTTCATTTTGTTTCGGTCGCATTTGATGTTAGTTTTGCCGGAGATCAAAGAGATCAAAGCCAGGGGAGAAAGCTTACCACGTGTTGTGAGTCATAGCGGCGCTGCCACGAGCGGCTGCCTTTTCCAGCAGCTGCCCTATTGTTTTATTGTCTGCTCCTATCTTCGGTGTTTTTCTTCCCGTTTTGACAACTACACTATGGATTACTTCTATCCTATGGACATGGGTTTCAGCGCACAAAAATGCGTTTATTCAAGGAATCAACTCCTTGCCCTGAAGAATTCTCGTGCCGGCGTGATGAAGGGGCCTATCGTGGAAGAAGAGCCGGAGCTAGCTAAGCGGCTAGCAGCGTTATAAGTCTTCGGTACCGTCCGTAATCATGGTAAATGCGAACTCACGACCAAATAAGATCATCGGGTGCTGGTGGAAAATATCGAAGCGCACAGGGAGCGCAGTTGCTGTGTTTTGCGGAAACGTGGCTCACGTTTAGCATTCCGGACGCTAACGTGTAGCCACCCGGAGCTACCCGGAGCTATCCGGCTTCAACGCCGCTAAACAGAGACACGAGAGCCGGGGGGAATCGGAGAGGAGGCGGACTTGCTAACACGAGATGGTGTATCCCTGGATTTTCATCTGCCGCAGGGATGTCGAACTTTTGGACTAGCGTGACGTCATCCACTCCGCTACAAGCACCCCTAGGGCATCGTGTTAATCTGTTAATAAACAACAGGGTAGACTGCTGGAGTGTGAATTTCCCTACGGGGATGAATAAAGTATCTATGTATCTATCTATCTATCTATCTATTTATCCATCTAAAAGACAAAAGAAACTAGATATGTGCAGGCTTGGGGAGTAACGGAACACATGGAAGGGCAAAAATGATGTTGGCAAGCCGTTTGGATTTATTTTCATTTTGTTTCTGTCGCATTTGATGTTAGTTTTGCCGGAGATCAAAGAAATCAAAGCCAGGAGAGAAAGCTTACCACATGTGGTGAGTCATCATTTTATTCATATTTCGTTTCTTTTGTCTTTTATTAGCCTAATTGGTATTGGAGTCATCCAAAAGTAATTGAAAGTAATCCAGTTAAAGTAATCCTACCCAACCCTGCAAGTAAGTGTGCAAGTGTCTGACATCTGCGTTCTGGGCTTTCTGCCGAGAGTTGGCCTCTTGCGTGAATATGCAAGCTTGCGTGCCGCTTTTAGTGTCGACAGATGGAAGTTTGAAACGTGCTCCCTGAAGTAGTGAAACCGTATGTGGCGCTGACCTTTCTTTTTTCTTTTTTTTGCTCTAATAAAAAAGTGTACGCTGCAAGAAATGAACAAGAAATGAAAGTCTTGGTCCACGAGCACAGGGGTGTTAAGCATGCGGCCCAGGGGCCGGATCAGGCCGGCAAAGGGTTTAAATCCGGCCGCGGGTCTAGTCAAGTCCCAGTTATTTGTGACGCCCTTAAATCAAAAAGTCTCAAAGAACTGTGCAGGCCACAAGAACACTATCCCCAGATCTGAGACAAGGTCGAGAGAAGCACAAAACAAAACAGAGCTGCAGTTTTAAATGTGTCCACTTGATGTCACCAGAGACAGGCGCCACTCCCAAAGTAACTGTAGCTAAATGTATTCCTCTCTCTCTACCTCTCTCTATTTTTCTTTAACTCCCTTTTGCTCTCTTTCTCACCCTCTTTCTTTATCTTTTTCTTACTCTCTATTGCTATTTATTTTTCTTTCTTTTCTCTCTATCTCTATCTCTTTATCTCCCTTCCTTTCTTTCTCTTTGTCTCTTTCTCTCACTCAGTCTCACTTTCTCTCTTTTTTCTCTTCTCTTTTGATTCCCATTGCTCTCTATTTCACTCTCTCTCACTTTCTTGCCGTCTCCCTCCCTCTTTCTGTCTGTCTTTCATTATGTTTCTCTCTCTCTCTCTCTCTCTCTCTCTCTCTCTCTCTCTCTCTCTCTCTCTCTCTCTCTCTCTCTCTCTCTCTCTCTCTCTCTCTCTCTCTCTCTCTCTCTCTCTCTCTCTCTCTCTCTCTCTCTCTCTCTCTCTCTCTCTCTCTCTCTCTCTCTCTCTCTCTCTCTCTCTCTCATTGTATTTCCTTCTTTCTCTCTCTCTCTAAGCTACCAGTACAGCCCCTGTGAGAATGTTTTTACGACCATGTGGCCCTCGAGCTAAAATGAGTTTTACCGGACATCCCTACACAAGGGGGCGCACACTTTCACAGCATACGAGAGAAAAAAAAGAGAAAGTCATTATGATCTAGCCATTACGAAAGTGCTAAACATCTAAATATTAAGGAATCCTTTGAAGTGTATGATATATAACAATAATAATAATAATAATATAAAGGTTTTTATTTTACTATGAAAAAAAATTACTCTAATAATTATTTTGGGAAAATATTATTATTATGATTATGATTATTATTATTATAAATGTTTTTGTTTTACCTCATTTATTTTTGTATTTGTCTTATTTTCCTAAAACTAATACGAATAAGTATTTTAGGCGAATATCAGATTTTTTTTTTATTTCATCTCATTGTTTAGTATGGTAATCGTCTTTATTTCCATTATGTGGAATATTGCAGATTATTTTACTCATTTTAAATATGTTTTCTTATTTCCACAATGACTTTATTCAGTAATATTATACTGTATTTTTCTTATTTTACTAAATTTGCCATTTAGAAAATAAGTCATATTTATTCTACACGCGTCTCATTTTACTAAAACTATGGATTGAAGTGTCAAGACCAGAACGGAGACAGGACGAACGATGCCGGTGTCGGGGACGGAAAAACGGGTCAGGAGAGCAAAAACACGGTCGGAGTCTTAAGCGAGTCGGAAACCAGAATAGGAGAGAAGACGTGGTCGGGGACAAAAAGAGGTCGAAAGATGGGACGGATGAGTAGATGTGGTCGGGATCAAAAACGGGTCGAAGCCGGGGCACAGAAGGGAGCAAAAAACGGGACAGGTGGGAGTCAGAGTTGAAAAAGACTTGCCTAGTGTTCACTGAGGTTCGCAGACGGACTGACAACAAGGGGATTGACAGGACTGGGTACGAATACTGATCGGGAGCCAAAGGAGCGGTGTTGGGGACGGAAAAACGGGTCAGTAGTCGGGACAGGAGAGCAAAAACGTGGTCGGGGTCGTAAGTGAGTCGTAAGCCAGAATAGGAGAGAAGACGTGGTCGGGGAAAAAATAGGTCGAAAGCCGGGACGGGGGAGTAGACGTGGTCGGCATCAAATACGGGTCGAAGCCGGGGGACAGACGGGAGCATTAAACGGGACAGTTGGGAGTCAGGGTTGAAAAAGGCTTGCCTAGTGTTACTGAGGTTTGCAGACGGACTGACAACAGGGGATTGACAGGACTGGGTACAAGTACTGATCGGGAGCCAAAGGAGCGGTGTGGGGGACGGAAAAACGGGTCAGTAGCCGGGACAGGAGAGCAAAAACGTGGTCGGGGTCGTAAGTGAGTCGTAGGCCAGAACAGGAGAGAAGACGTGGTCGGGGACAAAAAGAGGTCGAAAGATGGGACGGGAGAGTAGACGTGGTCGGGATCAAATACGGGTCAAAGCCGGGGGACAGACGGGAGCATTAAACGGGACAGTTGGGAGTCAGGGTTGAAAAAGGCTTGCCTAGTGTTCACTGAGGTTTGCAGACGGACTGACAACAGGGGATTGACAGGACTGGGTACGAATACTGATTGGGAGCCAAAGGAGTGGGCACAGCGGGGTCACATCAGTAATCATGACATAAAGTAAATATAAAAAATGGGAAAAATAATATTTAAATGAGAATATTATCCACCAGTAGAGAACATTTCATTTACCTTGAAAACATAATTACCGTATTTTCCGCACTATAAGGCGCACCTAAAAGCCTTTATTTTTTTTCAAAAGCTGACCATGCGCCTTATAATACAGTGCGCCTTATATATGGATCAATATTAAGTCGCAAAGTCTTTCAACTAAGGCAAGCAGCCGCCGACTAGATGTTCCCCCGAAGGCGAAGTCGTCCGCGGTGTATGCTGGGATTTATATACCTGCGTTTCATTTCCTGACCAATGTGTCAATCATCATTTCAATCAGTCACTATTGGCTAAAGTTATTCTGAGGTAAAGGGGGTGGAGCCTTTTTTATCATTTACAGGCTTGCATAGGCTAAAGGGGAAAACAAAGCCTGCAATTGGCCGAAAAAGATGAATGTGAATCACACGTTGGTTGGGTTGCACTACGGCATAGAGAAAACATGTTTTACCATTCTGTATTTGTAAATATTTGACTCTCCTGGATTGACTACACTCACGGTTGTAAGAAGACCATGGTTACGTATCATTATTGAACGTGATGGCTGCAAGAGAACTTAGGTGAGCTATGCGGCTTTATATTTTCCCGGTATCTTGTTTTAGAACGATCTTGATGTTTCTGTGATGAGTCTATTTTGAAACTCAATTCAATTCAAAGTGTTTATTGTCATATGCGCAGTAAAGAGCCCCGTTTCCCTGCACAATAAAATTCTTACTTTGCTGTCCACACAGTTGCCAGCAAAAAATAAAATTGAAACTAAGAAATGTTTGGCATTTCTTGAATCCCGGGACTTTAACCTTCCGAATGATATTTGGAACGATGCATTTGAGTGATTGGTGACATCGTACAGACACTGTTTCCGTACATGTCTGAGACACGTATTTGCTTCTTTGCAAGCTTTCGGAATGTTAAGGGGGTAAGAAGTTGGACTGAACCATCTGACTGTTTTGTCGACGTTCCCATTGTAGCGCCTTATAATCCGGTGCGCCTTATGTATGGAAAATATAGGACCAAAAACTATTTTTTGGGGGTGCGCCCTATAACCCGGTGCGCCTTATAGTGCGGAAAATACGGTATTTAAATGTTTTCATTTATTTCCTCAAGTCTTTTCTAACCAGGCTTTTTAAAACAAGTCTTCCATTCCAAGATTCTTTTAAACCTAAAGAACATCCAAGTTAGGAAAGTAGCACGACAGCAGGGATGAGAGCAAGTCGGACTGGTAATAAAAAGGTAAATAAGCAGAAGACTTCAAGGTATTTCAGTACCTCCGGGGGAATGGAGGTTTGGAATGCAAAGGTCACCGACATAAGGAAGGAAAAAAGGAGAAAATAAGAAAAGCTGGCGTGTAACAAGAAATTGTAAAATATTGGAGTAAGCCCCAATAATGCGCTCAACATCTCTTAGATGTTTGAAAACAGAGAAGCATTGTGAATTTTTATGGTGCACCTGCATCAAATATGTAAGAGGGGTTGACCATTGCAGTGCTATGAATGTAAAATAACATAATTTAATACATACAATGGATGCACGATAACTGCTCTTTCCTACCGATACTAATAAATGATAACATTATGCTTCTAGAGACTGATACTAATAACCTTTTCTGCGATTTTTTCAACTGTATGCTATATTGAGAAAGAAAAAATACGAGAAAAACATATTTTTTGGTTTACATATACAATGACAATACAGACGCTCCCCTATTTACGAACATTCGAGTTACAAAAAACGGTAGATACGAACATTTTTTTCGGGATGTCGAAAAATACCTTTTTCCGAGTACAGGACAGTAGTGTAGTGCTTCTTTTCGCCACTACCGGCGTGTGGCGCTGTGAGAGCTCACCCAGCAACCACCCCGAAGAAGAAATCCTCTTCCTAATTTGTGTGTAAACATACTATACTGTATCTCCAGCGCGCTAAGGACTTTGACATTTTTATTGTTTAATATCTCGTGCATCCATTCAATATGATTGGTGTAAAGAAGAGGCAAGCTATTTCTTTTGAAATGACAGTGGAATAAGAAAGCTTGATGCGGTTGAGAAAATGGTTGGGTCGCCTTTTTCCGTCCACTTTTTACCACGGAGGAGGACCTCTTGGAGCGCATCGCCCAAAAGTAAGTTGAACACAACTTTATTTATTTTTATAGAGCATATTTTTTTATGGATTTTTTATTTGATAGTACAAAACAATACAGGTCACACTATAGAAACCTTAAACATACAAAATATAGAACTGAAGCAACTTAAGGACAAATTCAACTTAGGAACCATCGTCCGTTCATAAGTAGCGCAGCGTCTGTATAGAGCTTCTATAAACATGTCCCCGGAAGTAAGTGATGGAGTCTAGAGCTAGACTTTAATAATCAATGAAGCAATAAATACTTGTCTGTTTGTAGGTAAGAACTATAATACTAAGATTGCAAAATGTGCATATATGTGAAAATACGTCACTTCAAAACATCATACAAGTGCTCGAATACTTATTGTCACACATGCCTTGGCCAAGAAAAATACCATGGTCATTCTTATCAAATGGCATTATCTTAGATGTACACCATCCATGCATCAATTATCTGCACCGCTTATCCTCAATAGGGTCGCGGGGGAGCTGGAGCCCATCCCAGCCATCTTCAGGCAGTGGGCAGGGGACACCCTGAACTGGTTGCCAGCCAGTCTCAGGGCACACAGAAACAGACAACTCACTCGCTCATTCACACCTAGGGACAATTTGGACTGTCCACTTAACCATGCATGTTTTTGGAATGTGGAAGGAAACCCACACAAGCACGGGGAGAACATGCAAACTCCACACAGGAGGATTCGATCCTTATGACCTCAGATCTGTGCTGCAGACGTGCTAGCTACTCATCCGCCGCGCTGACCTTAGCTCTACACATTAGTAGCTAAAAAATAAAAATAAATATACAAAAGCTTAGGCATGGAGGGGAAACTACATCGGGAAGATAGATAGATAGATAGATGTCTAGATAGATAGATAGATGTCTAGATAGATAGATAGATGTCTAGATGTCTAGATAGATGTCTAGATGTCTAGATAGATGTCTAGATGTCTAGATAGATGTCTAGATGTCTAGATAGATAGATGTCTAGATAGATGTCTAGATGTCTAGATGTCTAGATAGATAGATAGATAGATAGATAGATAGATAGATAGAAATATGTCTAGATAGATAGATAGAAAGATAACTTTATTCATCCTTGTAGAGAAATTCACACTTCCAGCAGTATCCTTGTGTTGAAAATAAAACAATAATAAAATAAAGATATAGAATACAAAATTACCCAATATAAAGTTTTGCTATAGAGTATTTAAATAGTGCTACATAAAATACACACTGTAAAAAAAATAGGGTAATATGCACATGTGGGGGTGGGCTTTAATGTGGGCTTTTACTCCCCCGGGTGGAGTCAAAGAGCCTCATGTAATGTTCGGTCCAATAACCATCATGCATCCCTGTATATACCATATTTTCTGGCCTATACAGCACACTGGATTATAAGGTGCACCATCCAAAACAGTATATTTTGAGATCTTTTTCACATATAAGGTGCACCAGATTATATAGAGCATACCAATAAAATTACTCTAAGGCTAGGCTTCCATTAAAAAGAAACATCAGAAAAAAAATCAAAAACTTATTTCATAGAACAAAATCATTATGAAATTTGTTATCACCGCTAAAATTAACCAATGAATTCATGAATAGTTACTGCTGTCAGGACCAGCACGGAGACAGGACCCACTTGCGTTACGTTTCTCTTGGAAGAAAAGAAGAGGTTGCACCCACAATGCGATGATTGCTGGGCGTGGGAAGCAGGTTGCTCTGAACGCGGAAGTGGGACTTCCGTGGCGAGCGATGGCGGTGTCGGGAACGAAAAAAATGGGTCAGTAGCCGGGACAAGAGAGCAAAAACAGGGGTCGGGGTCGGAAACGAGTCGTAAGCCAGGAAAGGAGAGTAGATGTGGTCGAGGACAAAAGAGGTCGAAAGCCGGGACGGGAGAGTAGACGTGGTCAGGCTCAAAAACGGGTCGAAGCCGGGGGATGGACAGGAACAAAAAACAGGTGGGAGTCAGGGTCGAAAAAGGCTTGCCTAGTGTTAACTGAGGTTCGCAGACGGACTGACAAACGGGGACAGACAGGAGTGGGACTTCCTTGGCGAGCGTTGGCGGTGTCGGGAACGGATAAAATGGGTCAGTAGCCGGGACAAGAGAGCAAAAATGTGGTCGAGGTCGGAAACGAGTCGTAAGCCAGGAAAGGAGAGTAGACGTGGTCGAGGACAAAAGAGGTCGAAAGGCAGGACGGGAGAGTAGACGTGGTCAGGCTCAAAAACGGGTCGAAACCGGGGGACTGACAGGAGCAAAAACAGGTTGGAGTCAGGGGCGATACAGGCTTACCTAGTGTTAACTGAGGTTCGCAGACGGACTGACAAATGGGGACAGACATGAGTGGGTTTAAATAGGGACAGAGGGCCAATCACAGTCCGAGGCAGTTGGCGCCAAAGGAGCGGGCACAGGTGATGCATATCGCAATCGTGACAATGCGGGCAAGGAAAAACGCAAAACCTAAGCATGAGGATGAAAAAGACCTTGGTAATCCCCCTTGCAGGATGACCAGGGTGCAATAGATTTAGTATTTCAGATTTAAATATCACAACCTGGACCCTCTTTGAATTCGTAGCTCCGTATCCTTTCAACAACATCAAAATGGAGACATTTTCATTCGATCGCACTCACCCTTTTCTTAGCTGCCGGCACACGACAGCAGCACTTTCATCCCGCCAGTCGTCGCTGCATACGGACCCCCAGGCTCCACCCAGGTAGACCTCCACCCTGCCTTCCAGTTTAGAGCGACCCCCTTGCAGGCGTACCGAACCTGGGGGCCAAAGACAGTGTTGATTTGACCTGTGAAAAGTGGTGGGTCCCAGGGACCCTCATGCTGAAAAATCTATGGGTCCCAACAGAGATCTATGGCTCCCCAAAATTTAGTCTTATCGCGGTTGAAATTCTAAATCGGCAACAAATATATCATATAAATCTATATATTCCTTCAGTTTTAATCATCAGAGTTTATTGGTAATACAAATTAGTTATCACTTCAGATTTTTCAGTTCATATACTGGACTGTCTCAGAAAATTAGAATATTGTGATAAAGTTCTTTATTTTCTGTAATGCAATTAAAAAAACAAAAATGTCATACATTCTGGATTCATTACACATCAACTGAACTATTTCAAGCCTTTTATTATTTGAATATTGCTGATTTTGGCTTACAGCTGAAAAAAACTCAAAAATCATATCTCAAAATATTAGAATACTTCCTCAGACCAAATAAAAAAAATTATTTTATAACAGCAAAACTAAATCAAACATTTGAAAATGTCCATTGATGCACTCAGTACTTGGTTGGGAATCCTTTTGCACGGATTACTGCATCAATCCGGCGTGGCATGGAGGCAATCAGCCTGTGGCATTGCTGAGGTGTTATTGATGCCCAGGATGCTTCGATAGCGGCCTTCAGCTCATTTGCATTTGTAGGTCCGGTGTCTTTCATCTTCTTCTTAACTATACCCCACAAATTCTCGATGGGGTTCAGGTCAGGGGAATTAGCAGGCCAATCAAGGACAGTGATGCCATGGTCAGTGCACCAGTTACTGGTGGTTTTGGCACTGTGGGCATGTGCCAGATCATGCTGGAAAATGAAATCCTCATCTCCATAGAGCTTTTCAGCAGATGGAAGCATGTAGTGCTCTAAAATCTCTTGGTACACAGTTGCATTTACTCTGGACTTGATGAAACACAGTGGACCAACACCAGCAGCTGACATGGCTCCCCAAACTATTGCTGATTGTGGGAACTTCACACTGGATTTCAAGCAACTTGGATTTTGCTCCTCTCCAGCCTTTCTCCAGACTCTGGCGCCTTGACTTCCAAATGAAATGCAAAACTTGCTTTCGTCTGAAAAGAGGACTTTGGACCACTCTGCAACCGTCCAGTGGTTCTTCTGCATAGCCCAAGTCAGACGCTTCTTCCGTTGTCTTGAGTTCAGAAGTGGCTTGACCACGGGAATACTGCTATTGTAGCCCATTTCCCGGACACGTCTGTGAACTGTGGCTTTTGATACCTGGACTCCAGCTTAAGCCCACTGTCTTTGAAGCTCCCTCAAATTCTGGAAGCGGCTCTTCTTCACAATTTTGTTAAGGCTGCGGTCATCTCTCTTGGTTGTGCAGCGTTTCCGGCCACATTTTCCCCTTCCAACAGACTTTTTGTGGATATGCTTTGAAACTGCACTCTGTGAACAGCCTGCTCTTTGAGAAATTTATTTTTGTGTCTTACCCTCCTGATGGAGGGTATCAATGATGGTCCTCTGGACAGCAGTCAGATCAGCAGTGATTTAGTTTACTGAACCAAGCTGAGTGTTTTTAAGGCTCAGGAAACCCTCGCAAGGTGTTTCGAGTTAATGAGATGATTCAGATGATTAGTTGAATAGCCTACTTGTATTCTTTTTCATGATATTCTAATATTTTGAGATAGGATTTTTGAGTTTTCTTAAGCTGTAAGCCAAATTCAGCAATATTAAAATAATAAAAGGCTTGAAATAGTTCAGTTGATGTGTAATGAATCCAGAATGTATGACATTTTTGTTTTTTTAATTGCATTACAGAAAATAAAGAACTTTATCACAATATTCTAATTTTCTGAGACAGTCCGGTATTCTTCGTGGTTTGCTCTCCCGCCATAGTTCTAATGCCTTCTCAAGGTCCAATCCATTATCATCCTCCTCATAGCGTCACCAGGAATATAATTGAGTCCATTTTGGCAGAAAAGTCCTTTTCTTGCTAGGAGTCTCATTATTAGCTGCACTGCTTATCCTTAGTAGGGTCACGGGGGTGCTGGAGCCCATTCCAGTAATCATCGGGCAGTGGGCAGGGGGCACCCTGAACTGGTTGCCAGCCAATCGCAGGGCACACGGGGACAGACAACTCACTCGCTCAGTCACACCTAGGGACAATTTCGGACCGGCCAATCCACCTGAAATGCATGTCTTTGGAATGTGGGAGGAAACCGGAGTGCCCGGAGGAAACCCACGCAAGCACGGGGAGAACATACAAACTCCGCACAGTAAGTCCGGTAGCTGGATTTGAACCCACACAGGAGGTTCACAAGACCTTAGAACTGTGCCGCACACGCGCTAACCACTATGCCGTGTATTCTTGTTTAGTTTCTTTCGTCGAATCGTTCACTTCGACACACGTGTTTTCCTTGCCTCCGCGATCTTCCGAAGAATGTCTCCGCTGTTTTTTCGTGCCGGAATGATTGCCGTTGTTATCACTTTCTGCATTATTTTTGACTTGTTACTGACAGAAGAATATACCAATTTTGCGTTGATTTTCAACTAATACTAACCGTTTTTTCGGAGGCATACTTAACCTTCGCTCGACGACAAGCACCGCAACAATGACGTCGTCTCGAAGCAACGAGATCTCGTTTGCCGAGATCGGCGTGCTGACGAAAACTCGAACCGCGAGACCAAAACAACAATGGCGGATCTGCCTGACGAAAAGTTTGGAGTGCGGTATATCTTTGTTAAAAAAAAAGTAATTGGGTAATAATGACAATTTTGTGTCAAAAAAAGTTGCATCCCGGGGACACTATGCGTCCCCAGCAAAAATCATGCGTCTAGGACGCAGGGACGCGGGCAAGCCAGAACACTGCATAAAACAGAGCACTCAAAACCAACCAAAATTATCATATGGCTCTGTGGTTCTCAACTGGTCTGACCACAGTACCCACCATCTTACCCAAATATAAGGGGTGACCCACATACAGAAAATAGTTCTGCTTTCAAATGTATTGAATGAAAGATTGTGCAGTTTGAACCGGCAATAGTAGTTTTGATTCACGTTTTTAAAAAAAAACAAAAAAACTCAAACAACAACAGGTAACAGTATGGAGTAGCTGCATTGTTTTATGAAATCCAAAACGCTTCACTAAAGATGCATTATCTGTCAAGAACCAGAACAGGAGGAGGACCCAAAAGCGTAACGTCTGTAACACAAACTTTATTTTACAGGAATGGGGCAGTCATGCATATTAACAAAAACACCGGTGATCCGGCGATAAATAAAAGACAGTAGTCTGGCGTGGAACAACAGGAAGCCAGAGACCAACGAGATCGATACCAGTTACACGAGCCGATACCGGAGAGATGGTGTCGATACCAGATAGAACGGGACTGACAGGATATATAACAGATAAAGGAGGCTGGAGACATACAACAGACAGGACGAGATAGACGGGAACGATACCAGACACTGGAGACTGGAGATTGATATCAAAACAGGACGAAATAGACAGGATCGATACAGGACGGGATACCTGACAGTCAGAGTCAAAACACATATCTTGTGGGTGCAGAGGTTTGTTGACGGACTGACAAAGGGTGAGTGAGAGTACTGAGCTTAAATAGGAGGGAAGGCAATCAGGCAACGAGCCGCAGCTGGCGCCAAATGGGCAGGGCCAATTGGGCGCCATGGGCAACCGTGACATTATCGTATTTCCAATAAAATACATATAGAGTACATGTAGTCTCCACTCTATGGTAAATGGACTTCATGTACTGTATTTAATTCTTAACAGATCACTGAAGATCTATAAATTGCTTCACAATACACTCCACCCATTCACACACACACTCACACACCAATAGCGGAGTCAGCCATGCAAGGCAATTACCCGCATATTGTATTAGGGGTTCAGTGTCTTGCCCAAGGACACTTCGCCATTTAACGCGGAGGAGCCGGGAATTGAACCTGCGACCTCTTTAGTCCCAAAATGGCCGCTCTACCTCCTGCGGTACCATGTGTAAACAAACTACTAGTCTTTTTCTCTGGTCTGAAATGATTTACTCTTAAAGGGACAGTATGTATTATTTAAAGGAGAATGGAGCTTGGATCGGGGATCGATACAGGAAACAGAATTAGGATACGGGTAGGAGAACTGAGCTGGGATCAGGGATCGATACAGGAAACCGAATCAGGATGTGGGTATCTGGGACAGCAGAACGGAGTTTGGATCGGGGATCAATACAGGAAACAGAATTAGGATACGGGTAGCCGGGACAGGAGAACTGAGCTGGGATCGGGGATCGATACAGGAAACCGAATCAGGATGCGGGTATCCGGGACAGGAGAACGGAGCTTGGATCGGGGATCGATACAGGAAACCGAATCAGGATGCAGGGATTATTTTTTCCGACAGTATTCTTTCTATTGAACCTCGATTATGTTGAGCAAAATTATCTTTTGCATTTCTATATTTTTTCCAATTTTACTCAAAAGTAGATCATTTTGCTCATTTCAATTTGTTTTCTTTTTTTTCCACCTAAATAATGTTATATCATATTGTCATTATTTTCTTTTTTTTTGAGTAAAATTGTATCCATCGATCCATTCATTATCTGCACTGCTTATCCTCAGTAGGGTCGCGGGGGTGTTGGAGCCCATCCCAGCCTGGAATAAACCCACGCAAGCACGGGGAGAACATGCAAACTCCACACAGGAGGTCCAATCTCATGACCTTAGAACTGTGCCACACACGCGCTAACCACTGTGCCGCCGTGCTGCCCGCATTTTACCATATACCTTTTCATTTAAAATTTTTAATGTTTATTCTATGATTTACTTTGTGTAAAAAACGTTTTTTTTAACTCTATTTTTTTATTTTATCTCATTTACTTTTGGAAAATAATCACTTTTATATCTATAATGGTTGGCTTTTACTAAATCGAATTCTATAAATGAATGGTGATGAAGGGCAGCACGGCGGGGCAGTGGTTAGCGCGTGCGCGGCACAGTTCTGAGGTCATGGGTTCAAATCCCGCTACCAACCTTCCTGTGCGGATTTTGCATGTTCTCCCCGTGCTTGCATGCATGGGTTTCCTCCCACATTCCAGGTGGATTGGCCAATCCAAATTGTCCCTAGGTGAGACTGAGCAAGCGGATTGTCTGTCCCTGTGTGCCCTGCGATTGGCTGGCAACCAGTTCAGGGTGTCCCCTGCCCACTGCCCGATGATTGCTGGGATGGGCTCCGGCACTCCCGCGACCCTAATGAGGATAAGCGGTGCAGATAATGGATAGTGGATGGAATAGTAATGACGTGGAAAATTACAGATCATTTTGCTCATTTGAATGAATGAGGGTGTATCCCTTAACCACTAGGGTCGTAGGGGCACCATTTCCTGCGGTGTTTTTGGGCAAGTACAGCCTGGTGGCACCCATCCCTCTAAAGGCCAACATGTGATTCCACCCTGTCCTTTTTCTTATTCATAAAGCCGCATAACACAAACCTTTTGGGCACACAAGAGAAGAATACATTTGACTCATTGTGTTAAAGTAGGTCAACGTTAAGGGGATTATAAAGTGGTAATCTTGTCAATCGATTTAAGAACACAAATTTGGTGCCGGAGATGCATTTTTTTTATTGACCCGAACAGCTTGACGGAATAATTGCATTACAAGAATGGTATTCCAGGGTTGGGTAGGGTTACTTTGACTGGATTACTTTCAATGACTTTTGGATTACTCCAATACCAAATATGCCAATAAAAGACAAAAGAAACGAATCAAATGACTCAATTTTGTGCAGGCTTGGGGAGTAACGGAACACATGGAACGGCAAAAATGATGTTGGCAAGCTGTTTGGATTTATGTTCATTTTGTTTCTGTCGCATACTATGTTAGTTTCGCCGGAGATCAAAGAGATCAAAGCCACGAGAGAAAGCTTACCGCGTGATGTGAGTCATCAATTTATTCATATTTAGTTTCTTTTGTTTTTTTATTAGCATATTTGGTATTGGAGTCATCCAAAAGTAATTTAAAGTAATCAAGTTAAAATAACCCAACCCAACCCTGGGTATTCCATACCTGTCAACCTGTATGTTTTTGCCGTACAAAGTACGTTTATTATGCATTTTCAGACGTGTAAGACGTACAAGAAAATATGTATGGAAAAACACAAATTTGTCAATGATGGGTACCATCCGGTATACACCGACGATCACGAAACGGCAAATCAATCAAGTCAAACGAGTTCGCCGCGGTAGCCTTTTTCTCTGTATCGTTTTTTCGTTGCAATTGAAGCGAGCGTTTGATGCTACTTTGCGCATGCCGCTGTAGTGCCTAATTTCGACTCCCCTGCGAAATCCTCCCAACACAGAAAACAATAGCAGACGCTACAGGTGACACAAAACAGACAAAAAAAGACTCAGAGACAGTTTCTTCCCAAGGGGCATTACCACCCTTAACACACACCGCACAAAAACCTGAAACTCTTGCAAACATACTACCTCATACAGATGTCAAATTGTATTCATGCCTATGCTCACTTTGCACAATGTTGACTATATTATTGCACTAATACGATCCCAAAACTGTATGCAGGGTTGGGTAGGGTTACTTTAACTTGATTACTTTTGGACTACTCCAATACCAAATATGCTAATAAAAGACAAAATCAACTAAATATGAATCAAATGATGACTCACAACACGTGGTAAGCTTTCTCTCCTGGCTTTGATCTCGGCAAAACGGACATCAAATGCGACAGAAACAAAATGAAAATAAATCCAAACAGCTTGCCATCATCATTTTTGCAGTTCCATGTATTCCGTTACTCCCCAAGCCTGCACAAAATGTAGTCATTTTATTCATATTCCGTTTGTTTTGTCTTTTATTAGCATATTTGGTATTGGAGTCATCCAAAAGTAATTGAAAGTAATCAAGTTGAAGTAACCCTACCCAACCCTGATAGATAGATAGATAGATAGATAGATAGATAGATAGATAGATAGATAGATAGATAGATAGATGATGACTCACAACACGTGGTAAGCTTTCTCTCCTGGCTTTGATCTCTTTGATCTCCGGCAAAACGAACATAAAATGCGACAGAAACAAAATGAAAATAAATCCAGACAGATTGCCAACATCATGTATTCCGTTACTCCCCAAGCCTGCACAAATTTGAGTCATTTTATTCCTATTTAGTTTCTTTTGTCTTTTATTAGCATATTTGGTATTGGAGTAATCTAAAAGTCATTGAAAGTAATCCAGTAAAAGTAACCCTACCCAACCCTGCCCGTTACACAAGTAACGAATCATGTGTTTCCAATTCCAGGCCTGCAGCGTGCACGCGTGTTTCCATGCATGCTTACCTTGTTTACAATCACAGTATCCCCAATCCAATCTCCCTCTCTGGTTCCGAAAGAAGCACCAGGCGCGGATTCTTCCGTCCGGGTTCCGACACTGGTTATGCGCCCCGACGCCTTTGCCCGGGTGACGCTCGGCGAATCCGCCCACCTCGCTCCAGTTCATGCACCGCGCACCGGACTCGGTGACGTCGACGGCGCCCCGGTACCCGACGCCCGGGGAGCCGCAGTCGCCGACCGGCTGCGTCCAGGATGAGTGGCCGCCGCTCGGCAGCAGGAGCGCGGCCGCGAGGGCGACGAACGCCGCTGTCATAGCCGGGTTATCTGGAGCTCGGATCGCGGAGAGAATAGCATCGGATGGGAGAAGCGAGCTTTCCCGTTCCCAGCCAGACACTTCGCCCTGGCGTGGGATGGGGGGAGAGAGTGGGGTGGGGGCGCGTCTAGGAGGCTGCATTACAGTGGGACCTCGTTTATCGCGGTTAATTGGGACCAAAACCACCCGCAAAAAGTGAAAATCCGCGAAGTAGCGGCGCACCTTGGAATTTTTTTTTTTAAATTTATTATTATTATTATTTTTTATTATTATTTTTTTTAGACCCGGTTAATGGGGACCAAAACCACCCGCAAAAAGTGAAAATCTGCGAAGTAGCTACACCCCTTCAAAAATGCTGATTTTTTTTTTTTACTATTTTATTCTATTATTATTATTATTTTTTAGACCTGCGAAACTCTGAACCCGCGAACGTGGAACCATGAAGTAGCGACGCCCCTTCAAAAATGCTTAAAAAAAAATAATATATATATATATATATATATAGATATATTTCTTTTTATTATTATTATTTTATTCTATTATTATTATTTTTTTAGACCTGCGAAGCTCTAAACCCGCGAACGTGGAACCACGAAGTAGCGACTCCCCCTTCAAAAATGCTTAAAAAAAAAAATATATATATATATATATATATATATATATATATATATTTAATTATTATTATTTTTTAGGCCCGCGAAGCTCTGAATCCGCGAACGTCGAAAGGCGAAGTAGCGAGGTCCCACTGTACATAGAAAAGAATAGAATACACCTTTATTGTCATTGTTACAAAATGGGTTAACATATTGTGACAACGAGATTGGGCATGACACTCTAGTTTCACACATTCACAGTGAGGTAAAAAAGCCAAGAAGATAAAGCAACAGAGATGATAAGGTTATAAAACAAGGAGGATACGGTTATAATTTACACATTATTTACACAAAGAAATGACGACATGTAGGATTTTACATACAGTTGGTATCCTAAGGGTTTGTGCAATATGCATTTGGTGCAAAAAATAGTTATCATAGTGCAAAAAAATGGTCAACATTGTGCAATGTGAGCAGTAAACATAGTGCAGTCAACATTGTGCAAGAAACATAGACACGAGTACCATTTTACGTTCGTATGAGGTAGTGTGTTTTCAAGACTTTTGAGTTTTTAGTGTGGTGTGTGTTTAGGGTGGTAATGGCTCTGGGGAAGAAACTGTCTCTGAGTCTGTTTGTTTTTGTCTTGTGTGACCTGTAGCGCTTGCCGGAAGGCAGCAGGTCGAAGAGTTGGTGGCCGGGGTGAGAAAAGTCCTTGATGATGTACATCGATATAATAAGAAAGCTCGAATAGGAATTTGTATATGTGAAAACAACAGGATAATGGATCGAAACAACACTTTTCCCCAAATCTAGTAGCACAAAATGTTTTTTTCAAATATACATCGTAGTTTTTCAGTGGTGGGCTGTGAGAGCCTGCAAGGCCTTCTCTGCTGGCCTAGAAAAATTGGAATCTTGTGATGTCAGTTATAGCTCCATGCCCTTACAAAATGTTGTATTTTCCCTTACAAAATATAAAATAATCTTACACCATATTTTTTTTTCAAACATGTTTATTTATGTCGTTTAACATGTTATATAGTACGTGTGTTTCGTTATATCATATACAGGGAGTGCAGAATTATTAGGCAAATGAGTATTTTGACCACATCATCCTCTTTATGCATGTTGTCTTACTCCAAGCTGTATAGGCTCGAAAGCCTACTACCAATTAAGCATATCAGGTGATGTGCATCTCTGTAATGAGAAGGGGTGTGGTCTAATGACATCAACACCCTATATCAGGTGTGCATAATTATTAGGCAACTTCCTTTCCTTTGGCAAAATGGGTCTTGACAGGCTCTGAAAAGTCAAAAATAGTGAGATATCTTGCAGAGGGATGCAGCACTCTTAAAATTGCCAAGCTTCTGAAGCGTGATCATCGAACAATCAAGCGTTACATTCAAAATAGTCAACAGGGTCGCAATAAGCGTGTAGAAAAACCAAGGCGCAAAATAACTGCCCGTGAACTGAGAAAAGTCAAGCGTACAGCTGCCAAGATGCCACTTGCCACCAGTTTTGCCATATTTCAGAGCTGCAACATCACTGGAGTGCCCAAAAGCACAAGGTGTGCAATACTCAGAGACATGGCCAAGGTAAGAAAGGCTGAAAAACGACCACCACTGAACAAGACACACAAGCTGAAACGTCAAGACTGGGCCAAGAAAAATCTCAAGACGGATTTTTCTAAGGTTTTATGGACTGATGAAATGAGAGTGAGTCTTGATGGGCCAGATGGATGGGCCCGTGGCTGGATCGGTAAAGGGCAGAGAGCTCCAGTCCGCCTCAGACGCCAGCAAGGTGGAGGTGGGGTACTGGTATGGGCTGGTATCATCAAAGATGAGCTTGTGGGGCCTTTTCGGGTTGAGGATGGACTCAAGCTCAACTCCCAGTCCTACTGCCAGTTTCTGGAAGACACCTTCTTCAAGCAGTGGTACAGGAAGAAGTCCGCATCCTTCAAGAAAAACATGATTTTCATGCAGGACAACGCTCCATCACACGCATCCAAGTACTCCACAGCGTGGCTGGCAAGAAAGGGTCTAAAAGAAGAAAAAATAATGACATGGCCTCCTTGTTCACCTGATCTGAACCCCATAGAGAACCTGTGGTCCCTCATCAAATGTGAGATTTACAAGGAGGGAAAACAGTACACCTCTCTGAACAGTGTCTGGGAGGCTGTGGTTGCTGCTGCACGCAATGTTGATCGTGAACAGATCAAAGCACTGACAGAATCCATGGATGGCAGGCTTTTGAGTGTCCTTGCAAAGAAAGGTGGCTATATTGGTCACTGATTTGTTTTTGTTTTGTTTTTGAATGTCAGAAATGTATATTTGTGAATGTTGAGCTGTTATATTGGTTTCCCTGAGGAAAATAAATAATTGAAATGGGTATACATTTGTTTTTTGTTAAGTTGCCTAATAATTATGCACAGTAATAGTCACCTGCACACACAGATATCCTCCTAAAATAGCTAAAACAAAAAAAGCCTCACTCCAACTTCCAAAATATTCAGCTTTGATATTAATGAGACTTTTGGGTTCATTAAGAACATGGTTGTTGTTCAATAATAAAATTAATCCTCAAAAATACAACTTGCCTAATAATTCTGCACTCCCTGTATATTGTTCATTAACATTTTTTTGTGAGATACTGAGTTGCTCGACATAAATTATAAAAAAAGTTCAAAAATGAAGTCGCTTGGACGTTCACTGTAGAAGGAAAACATATATGCAAATAGAATTAAGCAGAATAATATATTGTCTTATTGAAATTATGAATTAATTTTCTGCATTAAATTATTGTTGGTAATATACTGATTAAAGGGATAACCACAAACCTGTCTTTTTTCATTTTCTCCTTTTATACTTCCTTTTTTTCTTAACTTCTTTATACAACATCATCATTCGTCATATAATGCATCAAAGCAAGTGAGCCGTTTGAGAGCCGGCTCTCTTTAATGAGTTGAGCCGAAAAAGCCGGTTTTCTAAAAAGAGACGGACTTCCTTTCACTACATCAAATTGCTCGCTTCGTTTGCAACGAAAACAACTATACCGAGATAGAGGCTACCACGGCGAACTCCTTTGACTCGACTGATTTGCCGTTTCGCGATAGTCGGTGTTTACCGGATGGTACCCATCATTGACAAATTTGCGTTTTCCCGTACAGATTTTCTTGTACGTCGTACACGTCTTAAAATGCACGATAAACGTACTTTGTTGGGCAAAAACGTACAGGTTGACAGGTATACTTGCAAATTAATACTTAAAGCCCCAGTGTGTAATATTGACTACGACAGAGCACTGTCACAATCACCCGGATCGGGAACACCTGTGCTCAGGATTTGGCGCCAACAGCCAGGACAGCAGATTGGCGCATCCTGTCCATTTAAATCCTCAGCTTCCGGAAACAAGCTGTCTGATTGTACTATGCTACCTGTTGCCATCTGCTCAGAAAGCCCGTACCTCCGACTCTTTGCCTGCCTCCTGTTTTCTTCTACTTGATCTCCGTTGCCGACCCGTTTCCGAATCTGCCTACGACCTGCCCTGCCCGTCTGACTCCTGATCACTCTTCCGAACACGATGACGACCTTCTTCTCCATCCCCGACCAACAACACGACGATTCCGCTTGTCCGCGACCATTTTCGCCAAGCCTTCGCCCGTCTGTCAAGCTTCGTCAATCCGTCAAGAAACGGATCGAAGAATCACGCCTTGTCATTCCTTCCTTTCAATAAAAACCAAGAAACGAGTGCAAGTGATCTCAGTTTTCCCTCCGTCCTGCCTGACAGGCACTGTTGTCGAATGCAAACGAAAACCAGAAATAAAGCAAGCAACAAGATGATTTCTCGACTTGTGATTTTTTAACGTGTGTATGAAAGTTCACATATTTTTGCCAAGTATTCAAATCAATGTTTTTTTTTTAACTGAATGAACATTTTGGTACCATTAGGCGGCACAAAATATTACACACTGTCCCTTTAATTAATTCCAAATTGTTTGTCAGATTCCTCAAATGTTTCCCTTGGTTGGGCTGCTTCCAGATGTGTGCTTTTATATTCAACCAATCACGTTTCAGCCATTACTTGTTGCTAGGCACAGAAAAATACCCAGAGAGCTAAACAAAAAATCCTGAAGGCCGTGTGCCATGATATCAGTCTTCGAGAAAGCTGTTGGTTTAGCCAATCAGATTCAGAGTTGGCGGCTGAACGCCAGCAAGCTGGTGTTGAGCAACGTATTTTTTTATCTTAATATTTTTATCTAGAGTATTGGGGGTTCGGAGCTTATTACAATGTTTCACTTTTGTGCTATATGGGAACGTCACTTTTTTCATAATTATTGATGTGAATCACCTTTGCCCGCTCCTTTAGCGCCAACTGCTTCGGACTCTGATTGGCTCCTTGTCCCTATTTAAACCCACTCCTGTCTGTTGCCTTTTGTCAGTCCGTCTGCGAACCTCAGTTAACACTAGGCAAGCCTCTTTTTGACACTGACTCCCACCGGTTTTTGCTCCCGTATGTTCCTCGGCTTCGACCCGTTTTTGATCCTGACCACGTCTACTCTCCTTTCCTGGCTTACGACTCGCTCTCTGTCCCGGCTACTGACGCGTTTTTCCTTTCCCGACACCGCCATCGCTCGCCACAGAAGATCCACTTCCCGCGTCCAGCTATCACCGGATCGTGGGCGCAACCGTCTCTCTTTCTACCAATAAAACTTGTGGGAAACGAAACGCAAGTGGGTCCTGTCTCCGTTTTGGTCCTGACAACTTTGCCTTTCCCACCGCAGAACCGATTAATGTCGTATCCTGGGTGTCTACCGTGTTTCCCCCCAAAAATGCATTTTGGGGATAATGTTTTTCACATAAAAGCAACATGCATTGAATATTAATCGACAAAGAAAACAAGCACTCTGTAAATAACTCTATAATAATCGGTTATGTACTTTACCTTTTTCATGGGCACACAAATATCAGCTTCAACCTGGAGGCCAAGACTGTCCTAATTTCTTAAGATGAACCTAAATGTTGTCTCGTCAGACCACTTCGGATCAGTTGTCGATTTAGCTCAAATGCATTCATATTTCGATATTGCCGCATTTAGCTTTCCATCAAGTGAAGTCCTAAATTGAGTTGTAATTTGAATTCTTTCTGTTACGAAAACTTGTCAGGACCAAAACGGAGACAGGACCCACTTGCGTTGCATTCCTCACAAGTTTTAGTGGAAGAATGAGAAAAGGTTGCATCCACGGTGGTTGCTGGACACGGGAAGCAGGTCGCTCGGAACGCGGAAGTGGATCTTCCGTGGCGAGCGATGGCAGTGTCGGGAACGGAAAAACCGGTGAGTTGCCGGGACAGGTCGGGGTCGCAAGCGAGTCGGAAGCCAGGAAAGGAGAGTAGACGTGGTCGGGGACAAAAAAGGTCGAAAGCCGGGACAGGAGAGTAGACGTGGTCAGGATCGAAAAACGGGTCGAAGCCAGGGAACAGACAGGAGCAAATGAAAATGAAATGATCTGCATTTATATAGCGCTTTTCAAGTCAATGACTTCCCAAAGCGCTTTAAATTGTGCTTCACATTTCCCAATAGCGGCCAAGCAGCCATGTAAGGCGCAAGCCTGCTTATTGGGGGCATTAGCGGTTCAGTGTCTTACCCAAGGACACTTCGACATGTAACACGGAGGAGCCGTGATTCGAACTGTGATCTCTTGATCCCAAGACGAGCACTCTACCTGAGCTACTGCCGCCCCCAAAAGCAAAAAACAGGTGGGAGGTTGAAGAAGGCTTGCCTAGTGTTAACTGAGGTTCGCAGACGGGCTGACAACAGGGGACAGATAGGAGTGGGTTTAAATAACAGAGAGCCAATCAGAGTCCGAGGCAGTTGGCGCCAAAGGAGCGGGCACAGGTGAAGCATATCGGTAATCATGACAAAACTGAGACTGAAACGTAATATGTATTTAAGACTATAGTTTCAAAATGTTTTTAAATGTTATGTTTTATTCCGTTTTAGGTTTAAAGATCAATGAATATAAAAGTTGATACACTTTTATTTTACAGACGCTCCCCTACTTGCGAACATTCGAGTTACGAACAACGGTACGTGTGAACATTTTTTTGGGGATGTCGGAAAATATCCAGACATTGCTGCAAGTTAGATTTTGTATTATGTGCACATTTTTCCGAGTACAGGACATTACTGTAGTGCTTCTTCCCGCCGCGTGGTGCTGTGAGAGGTCACCAAGGCTTCTACTTCCTGGTTCGTATGTAATCATAAAAACGTGTACTGTATCGCTTTGACGTTTTGATTTTTTAATATCTCATGCATCCATTCAATATGGTTGGTGTAAAGTGTAAAGGAGAGGCGAGACGTTTCCTTTGAAATTAAAGTGGAATAAGAAAGCTTGATGCGGTTGAGAAAAAGGTCGTAACACTTTTTTTCTGCCACTTTTTACCACGCAGGAGGAAGTCGCCTGACTCTTGGAGCTCATCTTCCAAAAGTAAGTTAAACTTAACTACAGTGGAACCTCGGTTTTCGATGCTTCTCAGTTTGAACAAATCAGAGTCCGACCAAAAATTTCGAGAAATTCTTGCTTCGCTGTTCGGTCAAAAAATCGGAGTTGGAACGCCGCTAATGCGTCAGTGCGTACGCTAGGGTGCCATGCTGAGCGGCGTACAGGTGTAGACCAACTGTTATCGCGTGCGGACGTGCTTCGTTTTCCTTTCGCTTTTAATATAGGTGTACGTAGTTTTTTAGCCCCTAATTATGCCTCCGAAGAAAGTCAGTGCAAGCAGCAAAGTTTTAAGAGAAAAGAACATCCTTCCACCTGCGCTTTCTGCTGACCACCACAAAGGTAAGAAATCCTATTCATAATTCTCTTCTTTATCCTTTATTTTTTATTTTTACACGTTCATGTTAGCGTAATCTTTCGTACGGAAGATTACGATAACGCGAACGTACGATTAGCCTGGGTTAGCTTTAAGTTTACGTCAAACATTCATGGTAAACATTCAGGGTGTTTTAACGGAGCCCAACATTGAGGGTTTTGGGACGGAGCCCCCTTTCCAATGAACCGCTCACCACTTGTTGTGGAGACCCGGGTGCTAAATGACTTGTAAACGACCTGATTTTTTTATTTTTACACATTCGTGTTAGCGTAATCTTTCGTACGGAAGATTGCGATAACGCGAACGTACGATTAGCCTAGGTTATCTTTATGTTAAACATTCAAGGTAAACATTCAGGGTGTTGGAACGGATTAAAACGATTTACATTATTTTTAATGGGAAAAATGATTTCGGTGATCGAACAGGGTTCTGGAACAGATTATGGTCGAGAACCGAGGTTCCACTGTATTTATTTTTTGTAGTACAAAACAATACAGGTTACTTACACATACTTATATAAACCTTAAACATAAATTCCATAGAAAACATGGTAACTTGCGTACAAATTCAACTTACAAACGAACGTCCGTAACTCGTTCGTAAATCGTGCAGCGTCTGTACTGTGAATGAATCCCAATATGTTCACATGTTTATTATCAGGCTTCTGAATAAAATTTAATTCAGTCAGTTCATGTAAATAAAAACATAATGTTGTATCATGTAACAGTAACAAAGTCCTGGTGCCTTGGAAATTAAAACAGCAGGCGAGGTAAACCAAAGTAAAAATAAGATAAAATTGTTCCCATCTCTTTGTACCCAAATTGCATTAAAAAAGCAAGCAAGCAAACAAAATAAAGTCAAGCTTCAACATTTTATTAAGCCTTATTATTTGCACATGTGTTTGCATGTTTTCAAATTTTAAGCAGATGCCAATCTTTTGCTGGGATAGAGTAGGTTGATTCTCCAATTTTAAATGAACGTCTTTAAGAAGTATATTTACAAACAATAATATTATTTTAAAAACATATTTGGCTTAGTTTGCTATATCTAATATGACTGTAAACGTTGCATTCACTCCAAGCGGCGAAGTGTATCTCGATCCAGACGCACAATGAAAAACAACCAAACTATTCCATCGAGTGACTATCTTAATCTGTAAAACATCTTTGTATACCCACGTCACAATAAACTACTTCCTTATTGGAGGAGAAAAGCCGGCAATGAGTGTTTATTTTATGAACAACCTTACACCGAAAATTGTTTGAATGGGCGGTGTAATTTATTGACACTGTTGTGTTGGTCAAATAGCTGCATACAACCAACACAAGCATGCATAGTAAATAAAACATATAGTTTCATTTAAATAGACTCAATTTACAGTTCTTTCGTGGTGCTTCATAACACAGAAACCCCGCCATTTTTCATTTCAAACACACTGACGTTTACAGCGAGCGCTCCCTCCAGTCCACTTGTGTACCATTTGTTAGCTTGTTTGGCTAACAGTCCTTTTTCGTAAACGTTGATGAAATAAAAGCGTATTAGTTTGTTTAGTAGAACAACTTGGATTAAAAAATGAACAGTCGACTGCAAGAAATCCGCGAGCGACAAAAAATTAGGCGCCAGCTTTTAGCTCAACAGGTAAATGTTTTAAAACGAGGACTGCGTTAAGTAGCCAACACATGTTGTGATGGAGAAAACATAAACAATTCTGCAGTGGCTTTGGTCCTATGGTTATATGTTGTAAATTGAAATGCATTCCTCCCTATTATGCATGATTAAAACACATGCATGCATCAAACAGGCAAAGCGGTGAATAAAAGTGATCAGAATTGAGCATCAATACTTGCATTTACTTTGTCCAGTTGGGAGCCGAGAGTGCTGATAGCATCGGGGCTGTTCTCAACAGTAAAGAAGAACTAAAAGAGATAGAAGAAACACGGGAAACGTGCAGGTAAGACGTTGTAAATATATGTATCCAGTGTTCATTTTGCCTCTGAAAAGTGATGGGTCACGGGTAGGGTTACTTTAACTGGATTACTTTCAATTACTTTTGGAACACTCCAATACCAAATATACTAATAAAAGGCAAAATAAACTAAATATGAATAAAAGTATGACTCACAACACGTGGTAAGCTTTCTCTCCTGGCTTTGATCTCTTTGATCTCCGGCAAAACTAACATCAAGTGCGACAGAAACAAAATGAAAATAAATCCAAACAGCTTGCCAACATCATTTTTGCTGTTCCTTGTATTCCGTTACTCCCCAAGCCTGCACAAAATTTAGTAATTTTATTCATATTTAGTTTCTTTTGTCTTTTATTAGCATATTTGCTATTGGAGTAATCCAAAAGTAATTGAAAGTAATCCAGTTAAAGTAACCCTACCCAACCCTGGTCCCGGGGACTCGCATGCTCAAAAATCTACGGGTCCCAACAAAGATCTATGAGTCCCCAAAATTTAGTGTTATCGAGGTTGAAATTGTAAATCGGCGACAAATATGTAATATTAATCCATTTATTCATTCAGTTTTAATCATCACAGTTTATTGGTAATACAAATCAGTTATCTCTTCAAGATTTTTCAGTTCACAACAATATTGTAAATAATACAAAATAACGCACGTTGATTCGACACTATGCGTCCCCAGCAAAAATGATGCGTTTAGGACGCGGGGACCCGGGCAAACCAGAACACTGTGTATGGGTTTTCCTCCAGCGATCACTCATTTTGTTCGCTGTCTTTAATTTTTTGCATGCCATTTTCAGAGTATATTTTGCAGACTTCCATGCTGCACAGAAAACTAGATGTGGTGTTCTATGAAACACTGCTAGATATAATTCAGATTCAGATATACTTTATTGTCATTCTTGTACACGTGTATACAGAACGAAATGTCGATACATCTGACCCGCACAGTTTCTTTGAATGTACAGATATAAATAAAATGTTGTATTGAGTTGGAGTATTGAAGTATTAATAATATACTAAATAATTATAGCTATGTACAGTATTATAAAGTAGTGTAAAGAGTGCAAGAGGAGCAGCTAACCAGATGTGCCATCCACTTGACTATCTTTAGCAGTGAAAGATATAATTTGAATGCATCAAAATACACTTTGCACCGTGTGCTGGTGTTTCAGGGCGTCTTTGGACGATTCCATCCCTCCCTCTAAAAAGAAGACCGTGACTGAGGGTGATGACACCGAGGAAGATGTGGAGGAACAAAGAGTGAGTGTTGTCCAAACTCAAATACTTTGGTGTTGGTTACGGCCAAGGACGATTTTAGGTTCAGGGCTTCGGGAGGTGCTGAGCTCCCAGAGTTACTGGCTGTTTTTTTATTTTACTTTAAAGTGATTTAGGATAATTCGACACTGTTCAGGACTGGGCAGCACGGCGGCGCAGTGGTTAGCGTGTGTGCGGGACAGTTCTTAGGGTCATGAGATCAAACCTCCTGTGTGGAGTTTGCATGTTCTCCCCATGCTTGCGTGGGTTTCCTCCGGGCACTCCGGTTTCCTCCACACAAAAACATGCATGTCAGGTTAATTGGTCGGTCCAAATTGTCCCTAGGTGTGAATGAGCGAGCGAACTGTCTGTCCCTGTGTCCCCTGCGATTGACTGGCAACCAGTTCAGGCTGTCCCCTGCCCACTGCCCGAAGATAGCTGGGATGGGCTCCATCACCCCCGTGACCCTACTGAGGATAAGTGGTGCAGATAATGGATGGATGTTCAGGACTGTCATTTCCCTTTTGTGGACATCACATTAGACTTTGTGGTTAGCAGAAACACTATTACTACGCCATGCCAAGTTTTTACTCATGTATTTCTAACAGAGTACACACACATACATATATACATACAGAATAAGCATGGAACGTATTGGACAATGATGCATTCTATTCATCACTTTATAATTTCACCCTATACTCTACGCATTAAGCTGGGTCATATTCTTGAGCATATATCATTTTCATATTGGGAATGTTTATTATATTCCAATATTTAACCCAAAAAACAAATTTGTTGACAAATTTTGAAAAGTTAGTTAGTTTACATTTTGGAGATATATATTTTTGGGATAAAAAATGCAACAAATGGATTGAAATGTATTGCTCTTTCTTTCTTTTTTTGTAAAAGTCCAAATATAAGGTAATATAATCTTTTGATAAGGTGGTAGGAAACGGGTATCTTACATATTTGCAGGTGCATATAGATGGGAAATGGTCTACAATTATATAGCACTTTTAAGGTCAATGAAGACTTCCCAAAGCACTTTACAATGTGCTTCACACTTACCCATTCACACAAACACTAACACACAAATAGGGAGTCAGCCATGCAAGGCACATAGCATACGTTTCTATAAATGTTCTTTTTTATCAAGTTAATGGAGAGGATGGATGAGGAGAGAATGTTGAAGAGGAACTACAGAGCAGAAGTAAATGGAAGGAGAGCAAGAGGAAGGTTGCGATTGACGTGGATGGATGGTGTTATGAGTGCACTGAAGGAAAGAGGTCAAAATCTAGTGGAAGCTAGAGCTCTTGTTGGTGAGAGGTGTTGTAAAAGGATAGTGGGCAGGGCACCTGTATGATGCGGCAGGGGTAAACCAGTGAAAGCTGTCGGGCCCTGCTGTTGAACAAAAGAGTGTGTTGTGTCACACTGACCCGAGTGACTTGGCCGCTTTCTTGTGTCCCGTCTGGAGGGACGAAAGCATGAGCAACTTGGGTGCCAAGGTGCTTAACTGTTTTGGATGTTTGGGTATTTGGGTTGGCCATTGTCAATTGACAAACACATGATTTGATTTTAGTGTTTTATATTACAGGGCATTCTGTTGTCTTGTGCACTATTTTTCTTTCCGTCCAAAACAAACAAGAGGAGGAAATTACAAATGATTATGGGAAATCCGATTCATCGATTAATCGAAAAAATAATCGACCGATTCATCAGTTACGAAATCAATCGGTAGTTGCATCCCTAGATACAAGACAGGCATCATAGAACCATAATTAGTCGTATGCACAAACAGTGCAAAGTTTTTGGGTGGAATAAGTTGTTGATGTCGGATAGTAGATAGAAGAGTGTACATCATAAGGCGGGTACAGTACGTTCATTTTTTAAACATACAAAGGGTTTATTGCATCGCTTGCTTAGTCTTAAAACGATATAGTGAATGCCAATTTTATATTGACCAAATCCTTTTGTTGTTTTATCAGGACGAACTAGAGGTGCTGCCGCCTGAGGAAAACAACCCGTACGAGGAAGTCTACAAAGACTCCAGTACTTTTCTTAAGGTACCAAATGTATTTTCAGCTAATACCTTATATACAGGGCTCCCCTACTTACGAACATTCGAGTTACGAACAACGGTACATATGAAAATTTTTTTTCGGAATGTCGAAAAATATCCGGACATTGCTGAAAGTTAGATTTTTGATTGTGTGCACATTTTTCCAAGTAAAGGACAGAACTGTCGTGCTTCTTTCCGCCATGTGGCGCTGTGAGAGGTCATCCAGCATCAACCCGAAGAAGAAATCCGACTTCCTCTTCCTAGTTCGTGTCTAAACATACTATACTGCATCTCCAGCGCGCTAAGAAGTTTGCTATTTTAATTGTTTAATATTACGTGCATCCATTCAATATGCTGGATGAAAAGTGTAAAGAAGAGTGGAGCCGTTTCTTTTGAAATGAAAGTGGAATAAGAAAGCTTAATGCGGTTGAGAAAATGGTTGAAACAATTTTTTCCGGCCACTATTTACCACAGAGGAGCACGTCTTGAAGCGTATTTTCCAAAAGTAAGTTAAACTCGACTTTATTTATCTTTATAGAGCATAGTATTTTTTAAATGTTTATTTTTTTAGTACAAAAAATACAGGTTACTTATACAAACCTTAAATATACACAATATAGCACTGAAGCAACCTATGAACAAATTCAACTTACAAACGATCGTCCGGAACGTATCTCGTCCATAAGTAGGGGAGCGTCTGTATTTTGTCAGGACCTGTGTTATAACATACTGGACAGAATCATGTGTTGGGTTGATTTTATCTTTAGGGCACGCAGAGTTTGAACCCGCACAACGATTACTGTCAGCACTTTGTCGACACCGGCCACAGGCCGCAAAATTTTATACGGGACGTGGGTGAGTGATTTTCGCTCGGTTGAGTTTTTGGCGAACGCACATTCCTAAAATCTTGTTTTTCTGGAATCAGGCCTGGCCAATCGATTCGAAGAGTACCCCAAACAGCGAGAGCTCATCCGACTGAAGGATGAACTCATTGCCTCGACAAACACGCCTCCCATGTATGTTTGGCAACTGGATTCAATGTACACAGTACACTAACGGGTCACCAACGTGCTGCCCTGTGTTGGGTTATCGGGATTTTCTAGGACCTTCGATTTGTAATTGGTATGAGAAATCCTTGACATGATCAGTGTCTCAAATTTAGCTTTTTTGTTTATTTATGTATAAACGAAAAGGTGGCAGTAGCTAAGGGGGTAAGGCGCTCGTCACTTGGATCAAGAGGTCACAGGTTCGATTCCCGGCTCCTCCGTGTTATATGTTGAAGTGTCCTTGGGCAAGACACTGAACCCCTAAGACCCCCGATAAGCAGGTAGTTGCCTTGCGTGGCTGCCGCTGCTATCGGTATGTGAGTGTGTGAATGGGGTAAGTGTGAAGCACATTGTAAAGCGCTTTGGGAACTTGAAAAGTGCTCTATAAATGCGGATCATTTACATCGCCCTTATACAGGGCAGATGTTCTAGTGGTTGACTGAGCCCATTTTAACCTCAATACTAAATATTACAACCTGGTAGTAACATGATAATCTCAGCTTTATTTTATTAATACAAAAAATATATATTTAAGCAATAGTTCTTTGTGTGTATCATTTTTATAAATATTTATAGTTCGAAAAATCTGCATTAATTTTACTTGACACTAACCTCACGTAGGAGGAGCTGAAATAATAGTCTGCTATCTTGCCACCGAAAAAACAAAAATCTCACAAAAGGCTGGGCGAAAAAAACAAAAGAAAAATGTTAAGGTCATTTTGACACCCTAGTTTGTATTCTTCCTTGTCCTTTCAGCACTTGTTTTCCGTTGCAAAACATAAAAAAAGATTTGGGACCCCTGCAATACATTTTCAGATGATTTCGCATTTGGATGACATCTGATTTCCATCCTGTAAAGTTGGCCGTTTTGGATGTACATTTCTCAGAATTCAATGCAATGAAAATAACTTTTTATATTCCTAAATATAAAAACAATCTTTCTCACACTCACACACACATAAAGTAACGTTTCAACCATCAGTCTAATTACATCTTTTGTACGTTTATCAATCTTATAATCTTTTATTGTGAAGTCGAGCTCGTGTGTGTGTTCCTTTTCCTGTTTCCTGTGACGAATAATAAACACACGCCCGACCGGACGAGTCAGTCTCTGTTGAGGACACAATTTGCCAAATGGCCTCCAGGCAGGGCTCCTCCGTTAGGGACAATGATTTAACTTAATATCTCTGTTTTACTTGTGTAATACAGCCACCAAAGAGTTTTTATAATGACTAACTTTAACACATCCGGGGATTGGCTCAGGTGGTAAAGTGCTCGTCTTGTGATCAAGAGGTCGCAGGTTTGATTCCCGCCTTATATGTCGAAGTGCCCTTGAGCAAGACTCTGAATCCCTTATCCCCCAATAGCAAATAGTTGCTTTGCATGGGTGATGCTGCTATCGGTTAGTTAGTGTGTAAAAGGGAAAAGTGTGAAGCACATTGTAAAGCGCTTTGGGAGGTCTTTATTGACTTGAAAACTGCTATATAAATGCAGACCAATTACATTTGTAAATGGCGGTTGAATATTTGGGTGCACCTGCTAAAAATTTAAAAAAAAAGTATAATATTCTCTATACACGCCCAGGAAATATTTGTATTGTCATCTGTTTAAAAGAAAAAAAGTAAATGCCAGCCTTCTGAAACAATAGAAAGGAAACAAGAATTGCACAAGACTATTGTGAAGAAATTCAAATCACTGATGCTGGAAGTGGCTGAGATTGTGCAACGCCATTTCACTCTCGAGATATTTGACGAATGAGTTTTCAGATGAAAGCCATCTAAAAATTCACAAATGAGGCCTTCTGGAGTATATGCAGATTGCGACACCTTAAAATAAATTCGGCATCGTCATTTCTGCCAATAGTGATAGCTGAGCAATAGTATAAATATAACTTTAGCTGCAATCGAAACTTAACCTAACAGGGATTTACTGTCAATGCAATTAGCTAATCCATTTTTTTACTTAGGTTTAAAAAAACTGTCAACTTCTTTAAATGATCAATTAAGAAAGATGAAAAAGTTTAAATACATTCACCTTTTCAAGAAATTAGGTTATGTACGACAGTGTGACAAGAACAAAATGTTCAGGTGTTGCGCTTTGTCTCCAGGTACCTTCAGGCCGACATGGAAAACTTTGATCTTAAGGATTTAAAAAGCGAGTTTGACGTGATCCTGCTTGAGCCTCCTTTAGAAGAATATTACAGGGAGTCGGGAATCAGCCACACGGAACGCTTCTGGACCTGGGACGATGTGAGTTTGCTGTAGTTAAGAACAGAATTGCTGGAATGTTTATGCTGGGTGTGAGCAACTGTTTACAAATAGTCATGCTTGTGTGCAAATGATATACAGTAGGACCCGAAGGTACGGAATTGCTAGCTTACGATGTGGAACAAGATGTTTTTTGGACACCCCTTATGTTACATCATGTTCCCCTACTTAAAACTATCTTTCTATCTAGACATCTATCTATCTATCTAGACGTCTATCTATATATCTAGACATCTATATCTAGACATCTACCTATCTAGACATCTATCTATCTATATCTAGACATCTATATCTAGACATCTATCTATCTATATCTAGACATCTATCTAGACATCTATCTATCTATCTCTCTCTCTAGACATCTATCTATCTCTCTAGCCATCTATCTATCTACCTTGGTCAAGAGGGGTGACCGACAGCAAGACAAACGCATACAATAACAAAGAAAAGGAAAAAAAAAAGGAAAAAGCACACAAACATTCTTGGACCATGGCCAACCCAAATGCCCAAACACCCAAACAAGTTAGGCACCTCGGCACCTATTAGTCATGTTTTCGTCCCTCCAAATGAAATGAGACACCAGAAAGCGGCCATGTCACTCGGGTCAGGGTGACACAACACACTCTTTTGTTCAACAGCAGGGCCCGACAGCTTTCACTGGTTTACCCCTGCCGCATCATACGGGTGCCCTGCCCATCCCTTAGAACGCGTCCAAACATCCCACTATTCTTTTACAACGCCTAATTAAAACACAAAAACAAATTATTTCTTCTAAAAAACACAACGACTGGGTGTTTGTGCCTATCACTATGGGTTTCTAAAATGCCTGTCTTTAATTAGTCGACATCTAAAGTGGTCTGTTATTGGTTTCCATCACGATACCATGAGGTTGCCAATATCCAATTGCGATTTCCACCTCAACGGACAGGGTTGGGTAGGTTTACTTTAACTGGATTACTTTCATTGACTTTTGGATTACTCCAATACCAAATATGCTAATAAAAGACAAAATAAACTAAATATGAATCAAATGACTACATTTTGTGCAGGCTTGGGGAGTAACGCAATACATGGAACGGCAAAAATGATGTTGGCAAGCTGTTAGGATTTATTTTCATTTTGTTTCTGTCGCATTTTATGTTCGGTTTGCCGGAGAGCAAAGAGATCAAAGCCAGGAGAGAAAGCTTACCACGTGTTGTGAGTCATCATTTTATTCATATTTAGTTTCTTTTGTCTTTTATCAGCATATTTGGTATTGGAGTCATCCAAAAGTAATTGAAAGTAATCCAGTTAAAGTAACCCTACCCAACCCTGTCAACGGATGCATGTCTTATCTCGGGGTCTACAGCAGAATGTTTTCACTTTGCCAGCCTGTCTTCATCCAGCAGAGGGCACAATACACTCAACTAAAAATTCATCTAGCTAAAATGTCCACTATTTAATTTGACTTGAGGTATTTTTTTTATTTTTTTTTTGCCTAATTGGCTGTTGGGCAGCTCAGTTTTGTGCCCATCTTGTCTGGAATTTACATGTTTACCGGGTGCTTTCGTGAACTCGCCGCAGGTGCTTTGGCTTACTTCCATGTGCCCAAAATAAATATGAGGAAGCCAGTACATGCTGTTCTCCTGAGCAAAATCAGTTTAACTTGGCTCCATTTCCATATCAATCCTAAAAAGGAAAAGAGTTGGAGGAAATGGATGCAAGTTTTATTTACACTTTCCTTCCCTGGTTTGCAGATCATGAAGCTGGAGATCGAAGAGATCTCTGCCCATCGCTCTTTCGTCTTCCTCTGGTGCGGCTCCGGCGAGGGGTTGGACTTGGGTAGAATGGTAATTCCGCCCTTTTTTTGCCATCGTACTTCGTCCCAGCATAAGTACCGTAAATTCCGGACTATAGAGCGCATCTGTTTATAAGCCGCACCCACCACATTTTAAGAGGAAAACCCGTTTTGTACATACACAAGCCGCGCCTGTATATAAGCCGCATGCGCCCACAATTTAACATGTAACACAAACACAAAATGAACCCAAACCCGACTTCAAGTCCCGCGATTGAAACTAAATGTCCTTCATTAAAGTCCACAGTCCAAAAATCGCAGCCGGCAAAATGAACGGAAAATGATACCGGTGCTTAAGGTTTGATGCAAACCTCCAGAGTCCGGGTCCGGTTGAAAGTAATCAAAAAAAAAAAAAAAGTGTATAAGTGTATATAGGTAAGGGTGGGAAAAATATATCAGATGAACACATTTACTCACGCAATTACTTTTTCTTTAACCAACTTTTTAACCCCTCTTCTTTCCTTGTCTGTCCCTCACCTTTAGCGGCCCCCACTTAAACTTGGCACCCCGCGTTTGTTCCACCCCTCATTTTTCGTTCACCCGTGCAAAACATAGCAGAATTGGTGTCTAAAATAAATACAAATAAATACATTGCAAAAATATACAGTTGAAAATACATATTATACATGGGTTACACATATTTACAAAGTAAGACGGTAAACCGAGAGAGTTTTCAAAGCTTTAATAATAATATAGCTTTGACAGGGCAGTTAATGGTAGCGACACTCGAGCGCCGCTGGCGGCGGTTAGAAAAATTACATAAATTGGCCGCATCACTGAATAAGCCGCAGGGTTGAAAGTTAAGGAAAAAAGTAGCGTCTTATGGTCCGGAATTTACGGTATATATTTACAAACCTCTGAGTCTATCACATAATAATAATAATAATAATAATAATTTCCTTGTATTGTCATTCTGTGTAACAATGTACACAGAACGAAATGTCGATTACACCTGACCCGTTGTAGCGAGCCGATGCAGCCGCAGCCAACAGAGGGCGCCGCCGACCACTTTTTAAGTCTTAGGAATGACTCGGCCGGGGCGCGAACCACCGACCTCCCAGTCTCAAAGCGAGCGCCTTACCATCTAGGCTACATAGCACGTGCATTGAAACCGAGACTTAATAACACACAGTTCTACTCTGTTGGATGTTGTTAGTTATTTAGGTTGACGTTGGATCATTTAGAAGTCAACTGGGAACTTCAGCAGTCAGTCGGCTGAGCCGAAAGAAGATAGGGTCCAATGTTTTGCAACATCTTATTTTCACGTTTTTCGCTGTGAATATAATATAAAATGTTAAAAACATTTTCCACTTCACGATTGTTTCACATGTTGTTGATTGTTAGAATATATTTTCAGTTCTTCAGACAAACAGTTCTTGGAAGGGAGCCCATACTTTCATTAAGCACTGTAACAGGTCCTATGAAATGATAATGTAGACAAGATTCAAGGAAATGGACTATTCTTTTATGTTATCAGGGTTTTTTTCTGAGTCAGACTAGGGTAAATAATGGCTTTGTTCTATTTGGTTCCTCTTTGATACGTTTAGAAATCAACTCTTCATTGTTTGGTCATCGTTTCCTCGTGTGTAGAGCTTGTGTTTCCTGTTTTGCCAGATCAATGACCTTGATTTTTTTTTTTTGAATCAAATATTTCAAAATAAACTCATCAGAGCAACATCACGAATCAGTTTGAAACAAGATACAGCGGAACCTCGGTTCTCGACCATAATCCGTTCCAGAACCCTGTTGGCAAACCGGTTTGTTCGATCACCGAAATCATTTTTCCCATTAAAAATAATGTAAATCATTTTAATCCGTTCCAACACCCTGAATGTTTACCTTGAATGTTTAACGTGAATATAAAGCTAACCCAGGCTCATCGTACGTTCGCGTTATCGTAATCTTCCGTACGAAAGATTACGCTAACATGAATGTGTAAAAATAAAAAAATCAGGTCGTTTACAAGTCATTTGTCAATGTTGGGCTCTGTCCCAACACCCTGAATATTGGGCTCTGTTCCAACACCCTGAATGTTTGGCTCTGTTCCAACACCCTGAATGTTTAACTTGAATGTTTAACGTAAACTAAAGTTAACCCAGGCTAATCGTACGTTCGCGTTATCGTAATCTTCCGTACGAAAGATTACGCTAACACGAACGTGTAAAAATTAAAAAAAAAAAGGATAAAGAAAAGAATTATGAATAGGATTTCTTACCTTTGTGGTGTTCAGCAGAAGGCGCAGGTGGACGGTGGAGTATTCCGTAGCAAGATCATACACTCACACACCTTCATATTTTGCTATTATTTCTTTCTTAAATGCAATAGTTGTATGCACTACTTTTCTTTTTTCACCTGTAGCAACTTTGCTGCTTGCGCTGACTTTCTTCGGAGGCATAATTAGTGGCTAAAACACTTCCTACACCTATATTAAAAGCGAAAGCAAAACGAAGCACGTCCGCACGCGATAACAGTTGGTCAGGAAAAGAGCCATCTGCACCCGTACGCCACTTAGCATGGCACCCTAGCGTACGCACTCACGCATTACTGGCGTTCGAACTCCGATTTTTTGACCGAACGGCGAAGCAAGAATTTCTCGAAATTTTTGGTTGGACTCCGATTTGTTCGAACTGAGAGGCGTTCAAAAACCGAGGTTCCACTGTACCTGAAAACTATAAAGCCGATGTAACTCACCAATACGTCTCGGCTGGGATAATGCATTTTGAAGACGGTCTTTCTAGTTTTTGACTTCCTGAGCTGTTACGACATGTGAAGAACACCAGCACCCTAGCAATCCAGTCACCATATTGGTTTACATGTTAATTAGTCGAAAAGGTTTTTTGTAGTTTTGTTAGTTTCTGTGGAGAATGCCTAGATGTTGTTGTAGATGGGTGTAGCAATAGTACAACAGATGGCAAGCAGCCAAAATGGGGCCAACTGGCAAAAATAACACATAGAGAGCTAAACCAGCCGGGAGACTGCTGGCTAACCGGGGCCGATCAGCAGAAAAACAGGAGGTTGGCCGACCACAAGCATGCAGTAGACAGCCAGGATAACCGGGAGCTACCAACAAAAAAAAACTACAACGCCAAAAAACACAAACCCAGCAGAAAATATACCAAATGGTCACGGCAGGCTAGCCGGATGCTATATAGGGTGAACCTGGACTGATAGGCAGAAAAAAATGTGAGGCTGGCTGACCGAAAACGTGCAGTACACAGCCAGGATAACCACAAGCCAATCACAAAAAAACCTACCATACCAACAAACCTTAACCCCGTCGGGATTAAAAAAAACAAAAGAGAATAGCAGGCAAGCAAGTTAGTCGACTGCTAACATAGACCAAACAAAATAAGAAGCCTTTGAGAGCCCGCATGCTAAAGGTGAGCTATCTGCACAATATTATTTTAAGACAGATGGCGAAAAAAACTAAGTCGCAAAGGCAATAACAAGCGCATGCTGTACACGACAGCAAGTAAACTTACCCGACGCACAGGGTTGGGTAGGGTTACTTTAACAGGATTACTTTCAACTTACTTTTGGATGACTCCAATACCAAATATGCTAATAAAAAACAAAAGAAACTAAATATGAATAAAATTACTCAATTTTGTGCAGGCTTGAGGAGTAACGGAATACATGGAACGGCAAAACGGATGTTGGCAAGCTGTTTGGATTTATTTTCATTTTGTTTAGGTCGCATTTTATGTTAGTTTTGCCATAGATCAAAGAAATCAAAGCCAGGAGAGAAAGCTTACCACGTGTTGTAAGTCATCATTTTATTCATACAGTGGAACCTCGGTTTTCGAACGCCTCTCAGTTCGAACAAATCGGAGTTCGACCAAAAATTGAGAAATTCTTTCTTCGCCGTTCGGTCAAAAATTCGGAGTTCAAACGCCAGTAATGCGTGAGTGCGTACGCTAGGGTGCGATGCTGAGCGGTGTACGGGTGTAGATCGCCCCCACCCCTCGTGACCAACTGTTATCACGTGCGCACTTGCCTCTTTTTTCTTTCGCTTTTTATATCGGTGAACGGAGTGTTTTAGCCCCTAACTATGCCTCCGAAGAAGGTCGGTGCCTTTAAGAAAGACATAATAGCCAAATATGAAAGAGGTGTGCGAGTGTCTGATCTTGCCTGCGCCTTCTGCTAACCACCACAAAAGTAAGAAATCCTATTCATAATTCTTTTCTTTATCCTTTTTTTTATTTTTACACGTTCATGTTAGCGTAATCTTTTGTACAGAAGATTACGATAACGCAAACGTACAATTAGCCTGGGTTAGCTTTATGATTACGTTGAACATTCAGATAAACATTCAGTGTGTTGGAACTGAGCCCAAAATTCAGGGTCTTGGAACGAAGCCACCTTTCCAATGAAGCGCTAGCCACTTGTTGTAGAGACCCAGGTGCTAAATGACTTGTAAACGACCTGATTTTTTTATTTTTACACGTTCATGTTACCGTAATCTTTCGTACGGAAGATTACGATAACGCGGACGTACGATTAGCCTGGGTTAGCTTCATGTTTACGTTAAACATTCATGGTAAACATTCAGGGTGTTGGAACAGATTAAAACGATTTACATTATTTTTAATAGGAAAATTGATTTCGGTGATTGAACAAATTGGTTTTCGAACAGGGTTCTGGAACGGATTATGGTCGAGAACCGAGGTTCCACTGTATTTAGTTTCTTTTGTCTCTTATTAGCATATTTGGTATTGGAGTAATCCAAAAGTAATTGAAAGTCATCCAGTCAAAGTAACCCTACCCAACCCTGCCGACGCAGCTTTTAATTATCAAAGCACGCAACTCAGACAAAACAGCCAAGAAGTCCCTCAATGACACGGGAAGCAATGTTCCAATTACTCCAAGCAGAAATGAGCGCTATGCATTCACTGATTACTAGAATCGCCGTCTGTTTTTCAATGGGCCGCGCCATTGTTTTGAATTCTTGTTGTCATTCAGTGACTTCACAGCTCTAGGGAATAGGAGGTCAAACTGTCAACTTTAGAAATTAATTTCTCAAGATCCATGGCGCGTGGAATATTTTGGAACATATCTGCATTATTGTGGCGAGGAGCACTTGACGTTCTGTGCCTAATTGAAAAAAGAAAGGTCTTTTCTTATCCTTTTAAATGCCAGTCACGTTCACTTTTGACACAATGTTTTCAGTGTTTGAGGAAATGGGGCTTCAGGCGCAGTGAAGACATATGCTGGATCAAGACCAACAAGAATAACCCGGGCAAGACCAAGACCCTGGACCCCAAAGCAGTATTTCAGAGGACAAAGGTACATAACATTAAATGTCCCCGACTTATTTTATTTGTGCTGTTTTTTTCCTGCCTAGGACAAATAACTTTATCTGGGTTACAAATATTTTTTTCCCCCAGAAGACGATTCCTATACTTGAGAACCAAATTAATTGCCAATACAGTTTCAATATTGTGATTTAGTTTTGTAAATACCAAAACTGATCCCTGAAGTTTTGAATTTAAATCCAAGCATCTTGTATGACCTTGAACATGTAGGTCATGCATGAAGACACTCCAAAATGGTTTAATATTCTTTTTTTTTTTTTCAGAAAAGTATTGTTTGGTCTAATGTTGATTTAAGGCTCAATTGTTTTTTCCCCTCTAATAATAAAGTAAATGTTAAAGTCGTTGTATTCAAATATCCATTTTGGTTTGATGGCTTAGAATTGGTTAAGTGAGCTGTAACATTTACTGATTTATGAATTTGTTAAATAAATACACAAGAAGGGAACTAATATGTTTTTCTAGTACAGTGCAAACACAAAATGTTTGCCTAAATTCTTAGTTGAGAAAAATGATAAAATACTACATGGCAAATTGGCAAAAATGTTTGCTCCTTTGAACAAGTAACAAATAATTAAAATGGGTAAAGTGACCTTCCAGAAAACCTACTTTTCAAAAGCTTGCTTGTGTTTGAATCATTATTTTAAGATAAGAAAAAAATCAAGGGATCATTGTTGTAAAGAAGTATAATAAAATGAGAAAAATAATACTTAAAAGAAAACAGTGCCCTCTTCTAGGATGCTTTGATCAGGTTGCTCTATGCTGACCCTTAATTCCATTGCTGATTTCTCCATCGATTTTAAGTACCTAGTAGGTACAAGGGTCAAATTTACCTTGAGACAACTGTAAAAACGACTATAGATCTCCAAATATAAAGAAGTATAGATTTGCAGTTGATGGGTCTTTATTGTCATTGTACAAAAGTACAATGAGATAGGAGGACTTCTTTTTTCGAAGGAAGAAAGCGATCTAGAGAGCAGCTGGCTAGCTGCACGCTAGCATCGGGTAATCACGACTTAGGCAAGGTCTTCACGATGATTAAAATAAGAGTCAAGAATGAAGCTGTTTCCAAGGATTTGTAGCTCCAGGGCCACTGTTTCATGGGTAATGGATATGGCTTTGATGAGCTCCAGTTGGGCAGGGGTGGCTTAAGGGAGCCTAGCCATAGCAGAAGGCCGGACCTGGAACCTTTCTCTAGAGTTGATTCCCGGACGCGATAACGATCCACGTAGGACCCGCTGGTGGTCAGCATTTCTTTGCGCTCTTATGACTTTCCTCAAGAGTCCATTTTAATTGATGAATTATTTTTTAATGTAATGAGCCGTTAAAGCTACTAGCTGACATGTTCGTCTGTCGTTTGTTTTTATGGCCAGTTGTGCGCCCGCCAACCTGGCTGTTTGACTGACAGCATACACCATTCTATCACAGTCATACACAGTGTGTGGCATAGAGTTCTGCCTGCAAACTTTGGCTCGCCTTTATGAGGTCGTTTAAACTTGCCTCTGATTGGCCGGCACCGTCAAAACCATAACTGCCAATTCTGGTTGGCCAAATATTCTCACTTAAACAACAAAGGGGGGGAAATACAAACTATGAATCCATGAAAAAGACGCAGTGTCTTGCGATTGCGCAATCACACTACATCCAGGGTTGGGTAGGGTTCCTTTAACTGGATTACTTTCAATTACTTTTGGATGACTCCAATACCAAATATGCCGTTTTGCCGTTCCATGTATTCCGTTACTCCCCAAGCCTGCACAAAATGTAGTCATTTTATTCACATTTAGTTTATTTCGTCTTTTATTAGCATATTTGGCATTGGAGTAATCCAAAAGTAATTGAAAGTAATCCAGTTAAAGTAACCCTACCCAACCCTGACTACATCAAATCGCAATAGTGATTAGATTTCGGTTAATCGTGAAGCCCCAATAAGCCGAGAGACTGTTTAGCCAATCAGAATGGAGAACACAATGCACATGCAAATCATTGAAGTAGTGGCGCAGTTAAAGTGAGTTATGGTGAAGGTTCACTTTACTTTGAAAGTTGCTCAAAATAGGTGCCCTGGCTTGTTTCCAGGAGCACTGCCTGATGGGAATCAAAGGAACAGTGCGGCGCAGCAGAGACGGCGACTTCATCCACGCCAACGTGGACATTGACTTGATCATCACAGAGGAACCTGAGATGGGAAACGTGGAGAAGCCTGTGGAGATCTTTCACATCATCGAGCATTTCTGTCTAGGACGCAGGAGGTTGCACCTTTTCGGACGAGACTCCACCATCAGACCCGGTGCGACCAATATTGCCACTAGGCCTGCAACAATTAGTCGAGGTTGTCGAAAATAATCGATTATAAAAATACAGAGATTCCTTGGTTTTCGTGATGATTGGGGACTAGTAAAAATCCGCAAACTAGTGTCGCACCTTTTTTTTTCTGGTGGCCTTTATTAAAGCGGACTTGCGGACTTACCGACAGAGAGAGCGATAACAAATAGAAAACAGTTTAAAGGTAAGCAGTATTTGAAATTAGCCGATGTTTTTCTAGGCGCATATAAAGAGCACATTGGACAATTGAAGGAAAATGAGTCTGACTCACCTCGGTAAAATTAAAGTAACGTTCATGCCAATACTGTTTTGATGACATGCATTGTACATTTTACACGCATGTAATGTAATTCGCTAGAACCGAGAATTTGAGTGTTATGCAAGACTGTGCCTGACAATCGGATTTGAAATGAAATATATGCAGTCAGAGGATTAAACAGCAGTTGTTAAAACCGTTTGATTTAAAACTGTTGCGAATGTGTACTGTTACAGACTGCACTACTAAATACCACTTCTATATCTACCAATCTACCTTGGTATCCCTCGAGAGGGGTGACCGACAGCAAGACAAACGCATACACAGACAGAAAAAAAAAGGAAAAAAGTAACAAAAAACACAAAAGATTCGACCATGGCCAACCCAAATGCCCAAACACCCAAACAAGTTAGGCACCTCAGCACCCAAGTTGGTCATGCTTTCGTCCCTCGACAGAAGAAAGCGGCCATGTCAGTAGGGTCAGGGTGACACAACACACTCTTCTGTTCAACAGCAGGTTCCGACAGCTTTCACTGGTTTACCCCTGCCGCATCATACAGGTGCCCTGCCCATCCCTTAGAACGCGCCCAAACTTCCCACTATCCTTTTACAACACCTGTCCACTCATTCCTATCACCAACAAGAGCTCTAGCTTCCACTAGATTTAGACCTCTTTCCTGCAGTGCACTCATAACACCATCCATCCACATCAATGGCGGCTTTCCTCTTGGTCTCCTTCCATTGACTTCTGCTCTGTAGATCCTCTTCAACATTCACTCCTCATCCATCCTCTCCATGTGCCCAAACCAACCGAGTACTCTTATATCCTCACACTTGTTCAGTTCCACTACTACTGCAGTTCTGTCTCTCACAATTTCATTTCTCAATCCATCCAATCTTGTCACTCCTAACATACTCCTCAAACACTTCATCTCAAAAAGATTTAATTTCCTTCCCAAAATACCAATTCAAAAAAATGCAAATAATATTTGTTTAATTTGTTGTTCTACAGCTGCTAATGAGCCTATTCTTGGTTTACAGGGAAAAACAATATGTTGACTTGACTTTAATTTATTATTTGCCTGTCCCCCAAAAAATTGACAAAAGTTTGTTTATAAATTATTTGTCTCTACTGGCTGAGCACTATGCTGCTATTGGTTATATATACATTTTTAATAAACTTTTGTAAATTTTAAAGTATGTTCAATTAAACATCTATCTTTCATTGTACCCTTTTTTTTGTATATTATCATTTTCTTTAAATAAATCACCTTTATGGGCAGCACGGCTGCGCAGTGGTTAGCGCATGTGTGGCACAGTTCTGAGGTCATGGGTTCAAATCCAGCTACCGGACTTCCTGTGCGGAGTTTTTATGTTCTCCCCGTGCTTGCGTGGGTTTCCTCCGGGCACTCCGGTTTCTTCCCACAGTCCAAAAACATGCATTTCAGGTGAATTGGCCGGTCCAAATTGTCCCTAGGTGTGAATGAGCGAGCGAGTTGTCTGTCCCTGTGTGCCCTGCGTTTGGCTGGCAACCAGTTCAGGGTGTCCCCTGCCCACTGCCCGAAGATAGCTGAGATGGGCTCCAGCGCCCCCGCGACCCTACTGAGGATAAGCGGTGCAGATAATGAATGAATGAATGAAATCACCTTCATGCTGAACTGAAAAAAAAATTTAAAATCCAACTTTACCTGATTATTTAACTACCGGTAATCGTTTTTATAGTTGGTTACAAGTCTACTATAAAACGAGTAGTTAGTTGCAGCCCTAGAAGCCTTGTCAATTTTCATTGTTAGTTATCATCTCTAACTTGTTGGTGTCTCCCCCTGCAGGCTGGCTGACAGTGGGGCCCACTCTCACCAACAGCAACTTCAACCCAGAAAGCTATGCGGCACATTTCGCTTTACCCGATTCCTACCTCTCAGGCTGCACCGAAGAAATCGAACGACTGCGCCCGAAATCGCCAACTTCCAAGATGAAGTCCGACCGTGGCGGTGTGGCACCCCGAGGGGGTCGAAGCGGTCCTAACGTGGGGAGAGGCGGAGATAGGGGTCGGGAGAGAAACAGACCGAATTTCCGCGGGGACCGGGGTGGCTTCCGAGGCCGGGGGGGGCTGCACAGGGGCTTCCCCCCGCGCTAACGTGAAACCGGATCTGACTTTACTGGAAGGGATATACTACTCATTAGGCCCTCTCAGTTTTAGTTATTGACCAAATTTGGACCACCTTGGCAAAGATTATATATATATACAGGGTTGGGTAGGGTTACTTTAACTGGATTACTTTCAATTACTTTTGGATTACTCCATTACCAAATATGCTAATAAAAGACAAAATAAACTACATATGAATAAAATGACTGAATTTTGTGCAAGCCTGGGGAGTAACGGAATACATGGAACGGCAAAAATGATGTTGGCAAGCTGTGAGGATTTATTTTCATTTCGTTTCTGTCGCATTTGATGTTAGTTTTGCTGCAGATCAAAGAGATCAAAGCCAGGAGAGAAAGCTTACCACGTGTTGTGAGTCATTTTATTCATATTTAGTTTATTTTCTCTTTTATTAGCATATTTGGTATTGGAGTAATCCAAAAGTCATTGAAAGTAATCAAGTTAAAGTAACCCTACCCAACCCTGTATATATATATAAAATTAGTCCCATGAAAAAATATTTCCCCCCTTTCCCGAATTCTTTGTTGCATGTTATCATTCACAAAGGGGCTGGGAAGGTTTTTTTTTTTGTGTGCCTCAATAAATTAAATCAAAATTTGAAAACTATTTTTTGTATTTCCTTGGTTTGTGAGTGATAAATATGTAAATCCACACAGAAATAAAGAAAGGGGAAAATACTTTTTCACGGAACTGCAGTTTGTAAGCTTCTTGACTGTGAACTTCATTCAAATGGTTGACTTACACGTTGTTGCTTCACTGACATTTTCTTATTATTCAACAACTCCATGCATGAACTGTTCTGTTTGTCAAACACTGTTGTGGCAAATGTTCTTTTAACAACGTATCAGGAACCTATTAGTATTTTATTAAAAATCAAAATTCAATTTGTGGATGAATCTAGATACATTAGACCCCAGGGTACGTCGTTCTACTATTCTGGGGTGGGGATCTCAGTGAAATTGCTGTACTGTATAGTGAGGGATAGAAACTTATGGTAATTGGCTCTGAACCCATGGTACCTCAGATGAAAACATGAAAAAAAAGTATATAGTAAGTACTATTTACATATACATAACATTTTTAATAAATAAAGCATGTTAAGGGAAAAACAACACGTTTTTAGACTTGCCTAGCCATTATCAATTGCTTCACATGGTTCTGCCATTTTAAAAAAAATTAAAAAACATTTTTATATCTGTTATATTCTCTGTACAATGACCTTGGCTAATAAAATGTATTATGATTAAAGGTGGAGTACATTGTTTGAGGTGTCCTTAAAAAGTAAACCATGGAATACATTATTTTCTCTATAAAGAATGTGTTAGCAATGCCCAACTATATATATATATATATATATATATATATATATATATATATATATTTATATATATATTTATATGTGTATATATTATTTTTTTAATCTTTGGTTTTATGCTATTTGAGGCAGTACAGTGTGGTGAATGAGTGGATGCAGAGTAGGGGGAGATAGCAGATTCGAATGAACTGATTTTAAAATGTTCACTAACAAGAATTGTCAGGCCATTACAATATTTCCTTTCTTAAATCGCCTCCTTATTCTTAATGATTGCCAATTGGTCATGGCCATAATCCTTAGTGATGGTAACAATCTGTGTGCCTTTTTTGAATTTCTTGATAATTGCAAGCTTTGTTTCCATGGTCATCATGTTTTTGCTTGTCCTGTTAGCACAGCTGACCGAAAATATATAAAGTATATACACTTCAATAAAGTATAAACACTACAGTATTGTACTGTCAAGGCTCAAAGTATTCCAAGCACACAATATTCTGAACTGAATTAAGAGACAGAAAGGCCTTGTGGGAGGTAGTTCAGTCATTTTCTATTTCTGTAAAGAAAAAAAAAACGTTAATGACAAGTTGTATACTTAGCATTTTGTCACCATTATATCCTTTTGTAAGGTTTCGGAAATCTAAACACAAAAGTAACCGATTGGTTCCTAGTTCATTTGAATTTGTCCTTTTCAATCGCTACTTTTCACCCCAATAATTAATCAGTGTCGTCTTCATCTGACAAATCAACATGAAAATAATTAAGAATCCACAATAAGCAGGGTTGGGTAAGGTTACTTTAACTTGATTACTTTCAATTACTTTTGGATTACTCCAATACCAAATATGCTAATAAAAGACAAAAGAAACTAAATATGAATAAAATGACTAAATTTTGTGCAGGCTTGGGGAGTAACGGAATACATGGAACGGCAAAAATGATGTTGGCAAGCTGTTTGGATTGATTTTCATTTTGTTTCTGTGGCATTTTATGTTCGTTTTGCCGGAGATCAAAGCCAGGAGAGAAAGCTTACCACGTGTTGTGAGTCATCGTTTTATTCCTATTTTGTTTCTTTTGTCTTTTATCAGCATATTTGGTATTGGAGTAATCCAGTTAAAGTAACCCTACCCAACCCTGCAGATAATGGATGGATGGATGAAATCCCTGAAACAATTTCAAATTTGTGGGAAAACGGGATCCAGGACATCAGCACTATGTTTTGTCATTTAGATTCAAGCATGGCCAAATAAACTTTTTTTTAATGTCACCCTTTCAATTGTTCAGTATCCTAGACCACAGACCACAAATCGAAAATGTCACTATTCATGTGGTCATATCTCTAAAATTTGGGTTTATTTATTTCGATCAAGTACATGCTTTCCTCAACAGGAATTCTAAAATAAAGTATGAATCGTTTATATCTGGGGAAAAAAATACTAAAATTACACAAAAATAGCGTGGCTGCCAATCACAAGATTCCAGAAAATGATACTCTGATGCTGCTGCCCGGACAACATTATTTGAAGTGTCGAGAAACAATGCTTGTATTTGAATTACCAGGAAACCAAAGCAAGATATTTCTGAACGAATCACTGCAGCCTAACCAAAATAACAAACCTGACTGCATTCAAGAAAAGAACAAATTAACTAAAGGTGATAAAACAAATAGCTATACTCTTCAACAATAATACAAACTAAAAAGCTTGCAAATGGACAAAACACAACAAAAACTCACATTTTATATTGGATCATAGCTTATTTTTTATTTTTCACTTTTTGAAAGCTTAAATTAAGAAGAGGCTTTACAGGAATGCTCAGCTTTAGAGGAGTTAAATACCATTAAAAAACGCGATTAATAATATGTTAGCAGTAAAATTAATGTCAAAATAATTGTGACTGACGTAAGTGACTCTTTAAGTTTTGTCAGCTTGTGGCTTTACCAGAACAGGTACGACTTAATACCACAAAACAATCATTAGCAATAGAGATACTTTTTATATTTAATGACTGGTCTGCATATATATATATATATATATATATATATATATATATATATATATATATATATACAAAGGGCTTTTCAAGTCAATGAAGACCCCCTAAAGCGCATTACAATGTGCTTCACACTTTTCCCTTTTACACACTAACTAACCGATTGCAGCGTCAGCCATGCAAGGCAACTACCTGCTATCGATTCAGTGTCCTGCCCAAAGACACTTCGACATATAACACGGAGGAGCCAGGGATTGAACCTGCAACCTCTTGATCACTGAGCCAATGCCACCCTAATGAATTTTTTATTGTATTTTGTCCATTTCCAATGAAATATAATATAATTATCCATACATCCATCTATCTGCACCACTTATCCTCAGTAGGGTCGCGGGGGCGCTAGAGCACATCCCAGCTATCTTCGGGTAGTGGGCAGGGGACACCCTTAACTGGTTGCCAGCCAGTCGCAGGGTACATAGGGACAGACACCTCACTCACTCACACCTAGGGACAATTTGGACCGGCCAATTAACCTGACATGCATGTTTTTTGGAATGGGTGAGGAAACCGGAGTGCCCGGAGGGAACCAACGCAAGCAAGGGGAGAACATCCAAACCCCGCACAGAAAGGTTGGGAGCTGGATTTAAACCCATGACCTCAGAACTGTGCTGTACATACGCCAACCAATGAGCTGCCGTGCTGCAGAAAAAAACAACCAGATGAGGTCAATTTTCATGAAGAAGGAAAAATATTCATATATGTCACCGCATTTTAAAGAAATTGCAACTGGCCCGCCTATTTAGTTGATGTAATCACATCCCAATCAAAAATAATAAAATTTTCCTATCAGGATGTCATTTAGCCTACATAACAACAAGTCATACTGCATTGTTTCGTTTCAACATTCACAATAGAAACACATGTAATCAATGTAACCAGTTCTGTGAGTTTTGTTTTAAAAAAAAAAAAAAAACATGTACAAGCAAGCATATATAAGCAGGGTAGAATCAGAATAGAAATGAATCATTTACCTAACAGCAAGACATCACCATTACGATCTTCACCTCAAGGGTAAGAAGATGCTTAATTTTACAGAGCTTGGATTTTTTAAAAAAACGAACGACAACATTTGCAGTGTCTTATTGTCAGGGTTGGGTAGGGTTACTTTAACTTGATTAAGTTCAATTACTTTTGGATGACTCCAATACCAAATATGCTAATAAAAGACAAAAGAAACTAAATAGGAATCAAATGATGACTCACAACACGTGGTAAGCTTTCTCTCCTGGCTTTGATCTCTCTGATCTCCGGCAAAACTAACATAAAATGTGACAGAAACAAAATGAAAATAAATCCAAACAGCTTGCCGACATCCTTTTTGCCGTTCCATGTATTCAGTTACTCCCCAAGCCAGCACAAAATTTAGTCATCTTATTCATATTTAGTTTCTTTTGTCTTTTATTAGCATATTTGGTATTGGAGTCATCCAAAAGTAATTGAAAGTAATCAAGTTAAAGTAACCCTACCCAACCCTGCTTATTGTGGATTCTTAATTATTTTCATGTTGATTTGTCAGATGAAGACGACACTGATTAATTATTGGAGTGAAAAGTAGCGATTGAAAAGGACAAATTCAAATGAACGAGGAACCAATCGGTTACTTTTGTGTTTAGATTTCCGAAACCTTACAAAAGGATATAATGGTGACAAAATGCTAAGTATACAACTTGTCATTAATGTTTTTTTTTCTTTACAGAAATAAAAAAATGGGAAAAACACACATTGTCGGATTCATCCTCCTCATTTCAGGTATTTTAGCAGACGTATCATTTGAACGAATTTGCATCGAAGCAGATGATTCTATATTTTTGGCTTGAATGTCATGTCATGAAAATAACGCAACATTCTGTACTTTGCAGGGATTGGAAGAACACAATCACAAGGTATTGTCCACAAGAAAAGAATCATTGCAATACAAAGGAACAAAAATGAAAAAAATAAAACACGGAATACTTTTGTGATATACATTGTATATGTCATCTGCAGCTATCAACACCACCATGGCCACCATGGCGCCAACTGCAAACATGACCATGGCGCTCCCTACTAACGCCAGCATGGCAGCTTCTACAAATGCTACCATGGCGGCCAACACAACCTCTACCATGCCGCCCCCTACAAATGCCACCGTGGCAGCTTCTACAAATGCTACCATGGCGGCCAACACAACCTCTACCATGCCGCCCCCTACAAATGCCACCTTGGCAGCTTCTACAAACGGTACCATGGCGCCCACCACAGCCACAACGACGGCACCCACTACAACCAGTACTGTGGCATCCACTACCACTGCATCTCAGGCACCGATAACTGACGAACCTTTACCCAGTGAGGGCACCCTCGGGGTTAATTTCAGTCTTAACGAAACATTTACAGCAGATCTCACGGACGCATCTTCGACACAATTCAGGGGGTTGTCTACAAGAGTCATCTTAGCGGTAAGATGTCCATGTATGATATTGATTCATTCTAGGTTTTCCATATGTGTTGTTTTGCGATCATGATGCAGAAAAGTTGTGCCATGAGTACTTTGGATTTCATGTTTTGTTTGTTCCAGATGAATGGCGTCGGTAGAAACCTCTTTGGTGAGGCTTTCAAAAGATCTTTGGTTGAAAGATTTAGGTAAGATAACTTGATGCCAGGTCAATCCCAATTGTTTGACTTTCAGTCATGCTCCTTATGTCCTTTCCTCTATAGGAGGGGATCAATCATTACCGATATGATTCTGGTGTTTCAAAATCAATCGGTGGTTCCTCCCGCCAGGGATGCAATCTCACAAATAAGCAACCAACTTGAAGATTTGCTCCCTAACTTTGTGCCAGACAGTCTTACTTCAGGTACGGTATTACAATATGGACTGAAGCTTATACAGTGTTCCTCTGCCGTCAAGTGGTCTGACTTTCGCGCCTTCGGTGCCAAGCAATCTTTTTTACGGATGGGTTCCATGGATAAATGCCTACTTCGTGATATTTCGGCGTCACTTTACGAGTGCCTTTACACGCAAACCAATCAGAGACCTATTGACAAGCGAATAGCCACTTACACATGCCATTTATGAGCAATACGATCAGCTGGCAAGCATGAGCAACATAGGAAGTACCATACACAATTGTAGAAGATTTTCTTGTCAATTTCCTGAATGGAAAAGCTTGCATTTCTTAAAACAAGAATAGACTGCTGAGTTTCACATTGTGTTCTCTTTTCTGGCTAATCTGAAAGTTTAATCAGTGCCATATACCGGACTAGCTTAAGGAAAGGTCAATTTGATAGTTTCTCTAACCCATTAACCTGTTTTTAGCTTTGTTGATATCATTGCACCAGAGTTTTCTAATCATCCATTAGCCTATTAATAAAATTAGCAGACACAATGTACAATTGGAACACCAGAATGCTGCTTTCTGGAAATGGACCTCTATATGTCTCTCAGTGTTCATTTTACCTCTGAAAAGTGATGGGTCCCGGGGACTCGCATGCTCAAAAATTTATGGGTCCCTACAGAGATCTATGGGTCCCCAAAATTTAGTGTTATCGAGGTTGAAATCGTAAATCGGCGACAAATATATAATATAAATCTATATATTCATTTGGTTTTAATCATCAAATTATGAATTCATTTTCTGCATCAAATTATAGTTGGTAATATACTGATTAAAGGGATAACCACAAACCTGTCTTTTTTAAATTTTCTCCTTTCATACCTCCTTTTTTTCTTAACTTCTTCTTTATACAACATAATTCGTAATATAATGCATCAAAGCAAGTGAGCCGTTTGAGAGCCGGCTCTTTTTAATGAGTTGAGCCAAAAAAGCCGGTTCCCTAAAAAAAGACGGACTTCCTTTCACTACACAAGGAGATCTCGTTGGCCGAGATCTCGTTGGCCGAGATCGGCGTGCGAACGAAAACTCGAACCGCGAGACCAAAACAACAATGGCGGATCTGCCTGAAGAAAAGTTTGGAGTGCAGTAAATCTTTGTTTGAAAAAAAAAGTAATCGGGTAATAATGACAAGTTTGTGTCAAAAAAGTTGCGTAGTTGGGGACGCACGTTGACTTGACACGATGCGTCCCCAGCAAGAATGGTGCGTCTAGGACGCAGGGACGCGGGCAAACGAGAACACCGGTCTCTGTAGATACTGAATTAAAAGACAGAGGTTTGCAGCTAAATTAATAACTTACCACATAACGATGTATAGGGTATATTTTTGACGAGTTTCATATTTACACATATGTGTATTTACATGTATGTACAGGTATGTGTATATATGGTTCCCACCTTTCCAAAATTAACTTAATATGGATTCTTATGGAATAAGGATATTGTAAAATCCACAAAATGTCTTATGACTATGTCCATACTCACCCATTGTACATCCTTCCAGGTGCATCTCCGTATGTGGCGCTCTCATTGGCGACCGTGTCACTCGCATGGGCAACTCTGGCACTGATGCTCCATTAAACGTGTGAACAACAAAGTGTAACAGAGTTGAAATTTGATTGTTTTGAATGGTTTTTTTGAATTCTCACAAAATCTGTGTTTTTGTTGTATTACTGTTAATATTCCGGAACCTCATTCAATTGTTAAGTGATGGGCGTCTGCGACTGTCTTTTTCGTTTGGCACTTTATGGGCTTCAGCGCTTGCCGTAGCTTCAGCTAGTTTGCATCGCGCTGAAGGTAAGATGTGCCCAATATCAGTTGGATAAAAAAATGCAGATTTTTGCTAGATATAGGAGCTGCTTTCACAAATTATTTTTGTATATAAAGATATATAAGTTGTGCTAAATGATGTATATTAAAAAAGCACTAAATAAGAAGTAAAGTAATACAGCTTGAAACAATGATGCAACATGTTTTGATGCAAACACGCCACAAGGTGCGGCCTGTTGAGTGATGACCCGTTTTAGTATTTTTAATGTTTTAGATGATTGAAGTCGTGAACAGATGCCCTGACTTTTGTATAGTTTTGTTTCCTGAATGCAGATACGTGGGAAAGTTACGTTCATTGTTAATATTAAAGTTTCACTATTAATGTGCTCGCATTTTGTCTGCTTGCCGTAGCTTCAGCTAATTTGCATCGCGCTGAAGATTACTGCAGTCGTGAACAGATGCCCTGACTTTTGTATTGTTTTGTTTACTCAATGCAGGCAATAAACCGAGTGACTGTGAAACCTTGTGTCGCGCATGATTGAGGGTCGTTACAAAAGGAACTTATTGGGTACATGACGATGATTTTAATCAAAGTGTCAAAGTTGGTAAAAGATTCGTACCAACAAACTGTGTGTTGGCCTTTGGTTTGGATTTTATTCTGTTTGTTTTTCTTCAGCCGTTTGGATCCGACATTATCTGGTCACTCTGTTGGAGTTCCCTTTTGTACAGCACAATGTCTTGCTTCATGATCTACTATTACGTATTTTGTGACTGCTCTATTGATGCCGTTTTGTTTGATGTAATAAATCGGGTTTTTAATTTTCTAAACTCTACTTACAGTTTTTAAAATTTGGTAAAAGTTAAAAGTTGATTGCTGAGGGAACATTTTAAACCACATCTATGAAGGAGTTATACATTCACACTCCAAAAACTGTTGAGTCAATCAGTGTGGTAACGCGTTTGCTAATTAATTTGTGTACGTACGTAAAAGAGCTTGTAGCATTTTGTTGAAATACTTTCTGTTTTATCTATTCTAGTCATTAGGCCCTCTGAGTTTTAGTTATTGACCAAATTCGGACCACCTTGGCAAAGATTATATATATACACAGGGTTGGGTAGGGTTACTTTAACTTGATTACTTTCAATTACTTTTGGATTACTTCAATACCAAATATGCTAATAAAACACAAAAGAAACTAAATATGAATAAAATGATGACTCACAACACGTGGTAAGCTTTCTCTCCTGGCTTTGATCTCTGGCAAAACTAACATAAAATGCGACAGAAACAAAATGAAAATAATGCCAACATAATTTTTGCCGTTTCATGTATTCCGTTACTCCCAAGGCCTGCAAAAAATTTAGTCATTTTATTCATATTTAGTTTATTTTGTCTTTGATTAGCATATTTGGTATTGGAGTAATGCAGAAGTCATTGCAAGTAATCCAGTTCAAGAAACCCTACCCAACCCTGCAATATATATATATATATATATATATATATATATATATATATATATATATATATAAAATTAGTGCCATGAAAAAATATTTCCCCCCTTTCCCGAATTCTTTGTTGCATGTTATCATTCACAAAGTTTTCAGAGCATCAAAACAATTTCATTATTATGCAGAGACATCCAAAGGAAATGCAAAATGCAGTTTTATAATATGGATTCTATTTATTAAGGCACCCAAAAAAATCTAAGCCGATCCGGCCCTATGTGAAAAAGTAATCCCCCGAACCCAATAGCAATTTGGGCTACATCTGGCAGCCATAACAGAAACCAAACGTTTACGATAAGTGGTTGTGAGTGTTTCACTATGCCGTGGAATTTTGGCCCACTCTTCTTTGCTAAATTGTTTCAAATCTGCCTTATTGGAGCGTTTTCAGCATAAACTGCCCATTTAAGGTCACACCACACATACGGCGTCTCAGTTGGGTTTAAGTCAGGACTTTGACTCGGCCACCCCAGAACCTTCGTTTTGTTTTTGTGCCATTCAGAGGTGGACTTGCTGGTGTTTTTACTGTTTATTAACATTTCAGAATCACATTTTGTCAGTGAGGTTCAGGGTACGATTACTTTCTCACATAGGGCTGGGAAGGTTTTTTTTTTGTGTGCCTCAATAAATTAAATCAAAATTTGAAAACTATTTTTTGTATTTCCTTGGTTTGTGAGTGATAAATATGTAAATCCACACAGAAATAAAGAAAGGGGAAAATACTTTTTCACGGAACTGCAGTTTGTAAGCTTCTTGACTGTGAACTTCATTCAAATGGTTGACTTACACGTTGCTTCACTGACATTTTCTTATTATTCAACAACTCCATGCATGAACTGTTCTGTTTGTCAAACACTGTTGTGGCAAATGTTCTTTTAACAACGTATCAGGAGCCTATTAGTATTTTATTAAAAACAAAATTCAATTTGTGGATGAATCTAGATACATTAGACCCCAGGGTACGTCGTTCTAATATTCTGGGGTGGGGATCTCAGTGAAATTGCTGTACTGTATAGTGAGGGATAGAAACCTATGGTAATTGGCTCTGAACCCATGGTACCTCAGATGAAAACATGAAAAAAAAGTATATAGTAAGTACTATTTACATATACATAACATTTTTAATAAATAAAGCATGTTAAGGAAAAACAACACGTTTTTAGACTTGCCTAGCCATTATCAATTAATTCACATGGTTCTGCCATTTTTTATTTTTTTTTAAAAAACGTTTTACTGTACTTTTGATTTTTTTATATCTGTTATATTCTCTGTACAATGACCTTGGCTGTCCTGAAAGTTGTTCAAAATAAAATGTATTATGATTAAAGGTGGAGTACATTGTTTGAGGTGTCCTTAAAAAGTAAACCGTAGAATACATTATTTTCTCTATAAAGAATTTGTTAGCAATGCCCAAGTGAGTTCAAAGAGCCTTTATATATATATATATATATATATATATATATATATATATATATATATATATGTATATATTGTTTTTTTAATCTTTGGTTTTATGCTATTTGAGGCGGTACAGTGTGGTGAATGGGTGGATGCAGAGTAGGGGGAGATAGCAGATTCGAATGAACTGATTTAAAATGTTCACTAACAAGAATTGTCAGGCCATTAGAATATTTCCTTTCTTGAATCGCCTCCTTATTCTTAATGATTGCCAATTGGTCATGGCCATAATCCTTAGTGATGGTAACAATCTGTGTGCCTTTTTTGAATTTCTTGATAATTGCAAGCTTTGTTTCCATGGTCATCATGTTTTTGCTTGTCCTGTTAACACAGCTGACCGAAAATATATAAAGTATATACACTACAATAAAGTATAAACACTACAGTATTGTACTGTCAAGGTACAAAGTATTCCAAGCACACAATATTCTGAACTGAATTAAGAGACAGAAAGGCCTTGTGGGAGGTAGTTCAGCCATTTCCCATTTTCTATTTCTGTAAAGAAAAAAAAACGTTAATGACAAGTTGTATACTTAGCATTTTGTCACCATCATATCCTTTTGTAAGGTTTCGGAAATCTAAACACAAAAGTAACCGATTGGTTCCTCGTTCATTTGAATTTGTCCTTTTCAATCGCTACTTTTCACCCCAATAATTAATCAGTGTCGTCTTCATCTGACAAATCAACATGAAAATAATTAAGAATCCACAATAAGCAGGGTTGGGTAGGGTTACTTTAACTTGATTACTTTCAATTACTTTTGGATTACTCCAATACCAAATATGCTGATAAAAGACAAAATAAACTAAATATGAATAAAATGACTAAATTTTGTGCAGGCTTGGGGAGTAACGGAATACATGGAATGGCAAAAATGATGTTGGCAAGCTGTTTGGATTGATTTTCATTTTGTTTCTGTGGCATTTTATGTTCGTTTTGCAGGAGATCAAAGCCAGGAGAGAAAGCTTACCACGTGTTGTGAGTCATCGTTTTATTCATATTTCGTTTCTTTTGTCTTTTATCAGCATATTTGGTGTTGGAGTAATCCAAAAGTAATTGAAAGTAATCCAGTTAAAGTAACCCTACCCAACCCTGCAGATAATGGATGGATGGATGAAATCCCTGAAACAATTTCAAATTTGTGGGAAAACGGGATCCAGGACATCAGCACTATGTTTTGTCATTTAGATTCAAGCATGGCCAAATAAACTTTTTTTTAATGTCACCCTTTCAATTGTTCAGTATCCTAGACCACAGACCACAAATCGAAAATGTCACTATTCATGTGGTCATATCTCTAAAATTTGGGTTTATTTATTTCGATCAAGTACATGCTTTCCTCAACAGGAATTCTAAAATAAAGTATGAATCGTTTATATCTGGGGAAAAAAATACTAAAATTACACAAAAATAGCGTGGCTGCCAATCACAAGATTCCAGAAAATGATACTCTGATGCTGCTGCCCGGACAACATTATTTGAAGTGTCGAGAAACAATGCTTGTATTTGAATTACCAGGAAACCAAAGCAAGATATTTCTGAACGAATCACTGCAGCCTAACCAAAATAACAAACCTGACTGCATTCAAGAAAAGAACAAATTAACTAAAGGTGATAAAACAAATAGCTATACTCTTCAACAATAATACAAACTAAAAAGCTTGCAAATGGACAAAACACAACAAAAACTCACATTTTATATTGGATCATAGCTTATTTTTTATTTTTCACTTTTTGAAAGCTTAAATTAAGAAGAGGCTTTCCATGAATGCTCAGCTTTAGAGGAGTTAAATACCATTAAAAAACGCGATTAATAATATGTTAGCAGTAAAATTAATGTCAAAATAATTGTGACTGGCGTAAGTGACTCTTTAAGTTTTGTCAGCTTGTGGCTTTACCAGAACAGGTACGACTTAATACCACAAAACAATCATTAGCAATAGAGATACTTTTTATTTTTAATGACTGGTCTGCATATATACTGGACTGTCTCAGAAAATTAGAATATTGTGATAAAGTTCTTTATTTTCTGTAATGCAATTAAAAAAACAAAAATGTCATACATTCTGCATTCATTACACATCAACTGAACTATTTCAAGCCTTTTATTATTTTAATATTGCTGAATTTGGCTTACAGCTTAAGAAAACTCAAAAATCCTGTCTCAAAATATTAGAATATCATGAAAAAGTATACAAGTAGGCTATTCAACTAATCACCTGAATCATCTAATTAACTCGAAACACCTTGCGAGGGTTTCCTGAGCCTTAAAAACACTCAGCTTGGTTCAGTAAACTAAATCACAAGTATGTGGAAGACTGCTGATCCAACTGCTGTCCAGAGGACCATCATTGATACCCTCCATCAGGAGGGTAAGACACAAAAGGAAAATTCTCAAAGAGCAGTTTCAAAGCATATCCACAAAAAGTCTGTTGGAAGGGAAAAATGTTGCCGGAAACGCTGCACAACCAAGAGAGATGACCGCAGCCTTAACAAAATTGTGAAGAAGAGCCGCTTCCAGAATTTGGGGGAGCTTCAAAGACAGTGGGCTGAAGCTGGAGTCCAGGAATCAAAAGCCACAGTTCACAGACGTGTCCGGGAAATGGGCTACAATAGCCGTATTCCCATGGTCAAGCCACTTCTGAACTCAAGACAACGGAAGAAGCGTCTGGACAGTTGCAGAGTGGTCCAAAGTCCTCTTTTTAGACGAAAGAAAGTTCTGAATTTCATTTGGAAGTCAAGGCGCCAGAGTCTGGAGAAAGGCTGGAGAGGAGCAAAATCCAAGTTGCTTGAAATCCAGTGTGAAGTTCCCACAGTCAGCAATGGTTTGGGGAGCCATGTCAGCTGCTGGTGTTGGTCCACTGTATTTCATCAAGTCCAGAGTAAATGCAACTGTGTACCAAGAGATTTCAGAGCACTACATGCTTCCATCTGCTGAAAAGCTCTATGGAGATGAGGATTTCATTTTCCAGCATGCTGGCACCTGCCCACAGTGCCAAAACCACCAGTAACTGGTGCACTGACCATGGCATCAATGTCCTTTATTGGCCTGCTAATTCCCCTGACCTGAACCCCATCGAGAATTTGTGGGGTATAGTTAAGAAGAAGATGAAAGACACCAGACCCACAAATGCAAATGAGCTGAGGGCCGCTATCGAAGCATCCTGGGCATCAATAACACCTCTGCAATGCCACAGGCTGATTGCCTCCATGCCACGCCGGATTGATGCAGTAATCCGTGCAAAAGGATTCCCAACCAAGTACTGAGTGCATCAATTGACATTTTCAAATGTTTGATTTAGTTTTGCTGTTATAAAATTATTTTTTTACTTGGTCTGAGGAAGTATTCTAATATTTTGAGATAGGATTTTTGAGTTTTCTTAAGCTGTAAGCCAAATTCAGCAATATTAAAATAATAAAAGGCTTGAAATAGTTCAGTTGATGTGTAATGAATCCAGAATGTATGACATTTTTGTTTTTTTAATTGCATTACAGAAAATAAAGAACTTTATCACAATATTCTAATTTTCTGAGACAGTCCAGTATATATATATATATATATATATATATATATATATATATATATATATAAAGCGCTTTTCAAGTCAATGAAGACCCCCTAAAGCGCATTACAATGTGCTTCACACTTTTCCCTTTTACACACTAACTAACCGATAGCAGCGTCAGCCATGCAAGGCAACTACCTGCTATCGATTCAGTGTCCTGCCCAAAGACACTTCGACATATAACAAGGAGGAGCCAGGAATTGAACCTGCAACCTCTTGATCACTGAGCCAATGCCACCCTAATGAAATTTTTATTGTGTTTTGTCCATTTCCAATGAAATATAATATAATTATCCATCCATTCATCCATCTGCACCGCTTATCCTCAGTAGGGTCGCGGGGGCGCTGGAGCACATCCCAGCTATCTTTGGGTAGTGGGCAGGGGACACCCTGAACTGGTTGCCAGCCAGTCGCAGGGTACATAGGGACAGACACCTCACTCGCTCACACCTAGGGACCATTTGGACCGGCCAATTAACCTGACATGCATGTTTTTGGAATGGTTGAAGAAACCGGAGTGCCCTTAGGGAACCAACGCAAGCAAGGGGAGAACATGCAAACCCCGCACATAAAGGTTGGTAGCTGGATTTAAACCCAAGACCTCAGAACTGTGCTGTACATACGCCAACCAATCAGCTGCCGTGCTGCAGAAAAAAACAACCAAATGAGGTCAATTTTAATGAAGAAGGAACAATATTCATAAATGTCACCGCATTTTAAAGAAATTGCAACTGGCCCGCCTATTTAGTTGATGTAATCACATCCCAATCAAAAATAATACAATTTTCCTATCAGGATGTCATTTAGCCTACATAACAACAAGTCATACTGCATTGTTTCGTTTCAACATTCACAATAGAAACACATTTAATCAATGTAACCAGTTCTGTGAGTTTTGTTTAAAAAAAAAAAAAAACATGTACAAGCAAGCATATATAAGCAGGGTAGAATCAGAATAGAAATGAATCATTTACCTAACAGCAAGACATCACCGTTACTATCTTCACCTCAAGGGTAAGAAGCTGCTTAATTTTACAGAGCTTGGATTTTAAAAAGAACATAAATGACAACATTTGCAGTGTCTTATTGTCAGGGTTGGGTAGGGTTACTTTAACTTGATTAAGTTCAATTACTTTTGGATGACTCCAATACCAAATATGCTAATAAAAGACAAAAGAAACTAAATAGGAATCAAATGATGACTCACAACACGTGGTAAGCTTTCTCTCCTGGCTTTGATCTCTCTGATCTCCGGCAAAACTAACATAAAATGCGACAGAAACAAAATGAAAATAAATCCAAACAGCTTGCCGACATCCTTTTTGCCGTTCCATGTATTCCGTTACTCCCCAAGCCTGCACAAAATGTAGTCATTTTATTCCTATTTAGTTTCTTTTGTCTTTTATTCAGGGATCAGAATGGAGATTTTCATTTTCAGCTGAAATAGCCAGGGTCCAGGGGCCGCAGGCCCCGGCCAGGTCCAGGGCGGAGCCAACAGCATTTATCTTATTTGCTATGTGAAAATTGCACTAGAATGAATTAAATCCAACAAAACAGAAACCATGTCTTTTTTTCAGTTTTAAGATGTTTAAAACAATTGGGGGATTACAATGTTACAACCATCACCATTGTTGTTGTGTTTTGATGATGAAGATGGACCTTGTATTTAGCTACTAATCAACAATATATATGAAAATATATACATTAATAACCATTCATCATTAATTTGAAAATAGAATGCACAAACTGAACATGCTTAAAGAAAATACATGTCAGTCTGTGACAGTCTTCTCCAGCCATGACCACTTAAATTTATTCTTGATTCCTTTATCAATCTCTGAGACAAAAGCCTCGTCTTCTTTTCTTAGTATTTTCATATTTACTTTTTCAAACACTCATTTCACCGTTTGAAAAGACCGGAAGGAGCGCCATGTTTGAGAAAGCCAATGCTCTGAACAAAAGCTCCGCTGATTGGTTATCAGCGAACCTATCGACCAATGGTAGGAGTCGATCTATTTGTTGTGTGTTATAGATCTAATGCGCTGCGCTTCTTTTTGCCGATTTTTCTCGCGATCTCTAACTGCTAACTTGGGGTGATGAAACAGTCACGTATCATACCTCACCCCCCCAAAATATTTTCTCATCGAATTTAGACGATTTACGGGAATGACCTTTGGGGTTCAAAAACAGCGGAAATCCGCGGATCCGCGGAAAATTCTGATCCCTGTTTATTAGCATATTTGGTATTGGAGTCATCCAAAAGTAATTGAAAGTAATCAATTCAAAGTAACCCTACCCAACCCTGTTTATTGTGGATTCTTAATTATTTTCATGTTGATTTGTCAGATGAAAACGACACTGATTAATTATTGGGGTCAAAAGTAGCGATTGAAAAGGACAAATTCAAATGAACGAGGAACCAATCGGTTACTTTTGTGTTTAGATTTCCGAAACCTTACAAAAGGATATAATGGTGACAAAATGCTAAGTATACAACTTGCCAATAACGTTTTTTTTCTTTACAGAAATAAAAAATGGGAAAAACACACATTGTCGGATTCATCCTCCTCATTTCAGGTATTTTAGCAGGCGCATCATTTGAACGAATTTGCATCGAAGCAGATGATTCTATATTTTTGGCTTGAATGTCGTGTCATAACGGGAGATCGACAGACGGGTCGGTGCAGCGTCTGCCGTCATTCGGACCCTGTACCGGTCTGTCGTGGTGAAGAGGGAGCTGAGCCGAAAGGCAAAGCTCTCGTTCTACCGGTCGATCTACGTTCCTACCCTCACCTATGGTCATGAACTTTGGGTCATGACCGAAAGAACTCGATCCCGGATACAAGTGGCCGAAATGAGTTTCCTCCGCAGGGTGGCTGGGTTCTCCCTTAGAGATAAGGTGAGAAGCTCAGTCATCCGGGAGGGACTCGGTGTAGAGCCACTGCTCCTCCGCGTTGAGAGGAGCCAGTTGAGGTGGCTCGGGCATCTAATAAGGATGCCTCCTGGACGCCTCCCTCGGGAGGTGTTCCGGGCATGTCCCACCGGCAAGAGGCCCCGGGGGCGGCCCAGGACACGTTGAAGAGACTATGTCTCTCGGCTGGCTTGGGAACGCCTCGGGGTCCCGTCGGATGAGCTGGAGGAGGTGGCTGGGGATAGGGACGTCTGGGCTTCCCTTTTAACGCTGCTGCCCCCGCGACCCGACCTCGGATGAGCGGAAGACAATGGATGGATGGATGGATGGATGGATGTAGTGTCATGAAAATAACATAACATTCTGTACTTTGCAGGGATTGGAAGAACACCATCCCAAGGTATTGTCCACAAGAAAATAATTATTGCAATACAAAGGAACAAAAATGAAAAAAAATAAAACACGGAATACCTTTGTGATATACATTGTATATGTCATCTGCAGCTATCAACACCACCATGTCCACCATGGCGCCAACTGCAAACATGACCATGGCGCTCCCTACTAACGCCACCATGGCAGCTTCTACAAATGCTACCATGGCGGCCAACACAACCTCTACCATGCCGCCCCCTACAAATGCCACCGTGGCAGCTTCTACAAATGCTACCATGGCGGCCAACACGACCTCTACCATGCCGCCCCCTACAAATGCCACCGTGGCAGCTTGTACAAATGCTACAATGGCGGCCAACACAACCTCTACCATGCAGCCCCCTACAAATGCCACGGTGGCAGCTTCTACAAATGCTACCATGGCGCCCAACACAACCTCTACAATGCCGCCCCCTACAAATGCCACCATGGTAGCTTCTACAAATGCTACCATGGCGGCCAACACAACCTCTACCATGCCGCCCCCTACTAACGCCACCATGGCAGCTTCTACAAATGCCACCATGGCAGCTTCTACAAATGCTACCATGGCGGCCAACACAACCTCTACCATGCCGCCCCCTACAAATGCCACCGTGGCAGCTTCTACAAATGCTACCATGGCGGCCAACACAACCTCTACCATGCCGCCCCCTACAAATGCCACCGTGGCAGCTTCTACAAATGCTACCATGGCGGCCAACACAACCTCTACCATGCCGCCCCCTACAAATGCCACCGTGGCAGTTTCTACAAATGCTACCATGGCGGCCAACACAACCTCTACCATGCCGCCTCCTACAAATGCCACCGTGGCAGCTTCTACAAATGCTACCATGGCGCCCAACACAACCTCTACAATGCCGCCCCCTAGAAATGCCACCATGGTAGCTTCTACAAATGCTACCATGGCGGCCAACACAACCTCTACCATGCCGCCCCCAACTAACGCCACCATGGCAGCTTCTACAAATGCTACCATGGCGGCCAACACAACCTCTACCATGCCGCCCCTTACTAACGCCACCATGGCAGCTTCTACAAATGCCACCATGGCAGCTTCTACAAATGCTACAATGGCGGCCAACACAACCTCTACCATGCCGCCCCCTACAAATGCCACCGTGGCAGCTTCTACAAATGCTACCATGGCGGCCAACACAACCTCTACCATACCGCCCCCTACAAATGCCACCGTGGCAGCTTCTACAAATGCTACCATGGCGCCCAACACAACCTCTACAATGCCGCCCCCTACAAATGCCACCGTGGCAGCTTCTACAAATGCTACCATGGCGGCCAACACAACCTCTACCATGCCGCCCCCTACTAACGCCACCATGGCAGCTTCTACAAATGCTACCATGGCGGCCAACACAACCTCTACCATGCCGCCCCCTACTAATGCCACAATGGCAGCTTCTACAAATGCCACTATGGCAGCTTCTACAAATACTACCATGGCGGCCAACACAACCTCTACCATGCCGCCCCCTACAAATGCCACCGTGGCAGCTTCGACAAATACTACCATGGCGGCAAACACGACCTCTACCATGCCGCCCCCTACAAATGCCACCGTGGCAGCTTCTACAAATGCTACCTTGGCGCCCAACACAACCTCTACAATGCCGCCCCCTACAAATGTCACCATGGTAGCTTCTACAAATGCTACCATGGCGGCCAACACAACCTCTACCATGCCGCCCCCTACTAACGCCACCATGGCAGCTTCTACAAATGCCACCATGGCAGCTTCTACAAATGCTACCATGGCGGCCAACACAACCTCTACCATGCCGCCCCCTACAAATGCCACCGTGGCAGCTTCTACAAATGCTACCATGGCGGCCAACACAACCTCTACCATGCCGCCCCCTACAAATGCCACCGTGGCAGCTTCTACAAATGCTACCATGGCGGCCAACACAACCTCTACCATGCCGCCCCCTACAAATGCCACCGTGGCAGTTTCTACAAATGCTACCATGGCGGCCAACACAACCTCTACCATGCCGCCCCCTACAAATGCCACCATGGTAGCTTCTACAAATGCTACCATGGCGGCCAACACAACCTCTACCATGCCGCCCCCTACTAACGCCACCACGGCAGCTTCTACAAATGCTACCATGGCGGCCAACACAACCTCTACCATGCCGCCCCCTACTAACGCCACCATGGCAGCTTCTACAAATGCCACCGTGGCAGCTTCTACAAATACTACCATGGCGGCCAACACAACCTCCACTATGCCGCCCCCTACAAATGCCACCGTGGCAGCTTCTACAAATGCTACCATGGCGGCCAACACAACCTTTACCATGCCGCCCCCTACAAATGCCACCGTGGCAGCTTCTACAAATGCTACCATGGCGGCCAACACAACCTCTACCATGCCGCCCCCTACAAATGCCACCGTGGCAGCTTCTACAAATGCTACCATGGCGCCCAACACAACCTCTACAATGCCGCCCCCTACAAATGCCACCATGGTAGCTTCTACAAATGCTACCATGGCGGCCAACACAACCTCTACCATGCCGCCCCCTACTAACGCCACCATGGCAGCTTCTACAAATGCTACCATGGCGGCCAACACAACCTCTACCATGCCGCCCCCTACTAACGCCACCATGCCAGCTTCTACAAATGCCACCATGGCAGCTTCTACAAATGCTACCATGGCGGCCAACACAACCTCTACCATGCCGCCCCCTACAAATGCCACCGTGGCAGCTTCTACAAATGCTACCATGGCGGCCAACACAACCTCTACCATGCCGCCCCCTACAAATGCCACCGTGGCAGCTTCTACAAATGCTACCATGGCGGCCAACACAACCTCTACCATGCCGCCCCCTACAAATGCCACCGTGGCAGTTTCTACAAATGCTACCATGGCGGCCAACACAACCTCTACCATGCCGCCCCCTACTAACGCCACCACGGCAGCTTCTACAAATGCTACCATGGCGGCCAACACAACCTCTACCATGCCGCCCCCTACTAACGCCACCATGGCAGCTTCTACAAATGCCACCGTGGCAGCTTCTACAAATACTACCATGGCGGCCAACACAACCTCCACTATGCCGCCCCCTACAAATGCCACCGTGGCAGCTTCTACAAATGCTACCATGGCGGCCAACACAACCTTTACCATGCCGCCCCCTACAAATGCCACCGTGGCAGCTTCTACAAATGCTACCATGGCGGCCAACACAACCTCTACCATGCCGCCCCCTACAAATGCCACCGTGGCAGCTTCTACAAATGCTACCATGGCGCCCAACACAACCTCTACAATGCCGCCCCCTACAAATGCCACCATGGTAGCTTCTACAAATGCTACCATGGCGGCCAACACAACCTCTACCATGCCGCCCCCTACTAACGCCACCATGGCAGCTTCTACAAATGCTACCATGGCGGCCAACACAACCTCTACCATGCCGCCCCCTACTAACGCCACCATGGCAGCTTCTACAAATGCTACCATGGCGGCCAACACAACCTTTACCATGCCGCCCCCTACAAATGCCACCGTGGCAGCTTCTACAAATGCTACCATGGCGGCCAACACAACCTCTACCATGCCGCCCCCTACAAATGCCACCGTGGCAGCTTCTACAAATGCTACCATGGCGGCCAACACAACCTCTACGATGACGCCCCTTACAAATACCACCGTGGCAGCTTCTACAAATGCTACCATGGCGCCCATCACAACCTCTACCATGCCGCCCCCTACAAATGCCACCATGGCAGCTATTACAAATGCTACCATGGCGCCCAACACAACTTCGACAAGGCCGCCCCCTACAAATGCCACCATGGTAGCTTCTACAAATGCTACCATGGCGCCCATCACAACCTCTACCATGCCGCCCCCTACAAATGCCACCTTGGCAGCTACTACAAACGGTACCATGGCGCCCACCACAACCACAACGACAGCACCCACTACAACCAGCACTGTGGCATCCACTACCACTGCATCTCAGGCACCGATTACTGACGAGCCTTTACCCAATGAGGGCACCCTCGGGGTTAATTTCAGTCTTAACGAAACATTTACAGCAGATCTCACGGATGCATCTTCGACACAATTCAGGGGGTTGTCTACAAGAGTCATCTTAGTGGTAAGATGTCTTTACTATACGTCCATGTATGATATTGATTCATTCTAGGTTTTGCATATGTGTTGTTTTGCAATCATGATGCAGAAAAGTTGTGGCATGAGTACTTTGGATTTCATGTTTTGTTTGTTCCAGATGAATGGCATCGGTAGAAACCTCTATGGTGAGGCTTTCAAAAGATCTTTGGTTGAAAGATTTAGGTAAGATAACTTGATGCCAGGTCAATCCCAATTGTTTGACTTCCAGTCATGCTCCTTATGTCCTTTCCTCTATAGGAGGGGATCAATCATTACCGATATGATTCTGGTGTTTCAAAATCAATCGGTGGTTCCTCCCGCCAGGGATGCAATCTCACAAATAAGCAACCAACTTGAAGATTCGCTCCCTAACTTTGTGCCAGACAGTCTTACTTCAGGTACCATGGCGCCCAACACAACCTCTACAATGCCGCCCCCTACAAATGCCACCATGGTAGCTTCTACAAATGCTACCATGGCGGCCAACACAACCTCTACCATGCCGCCCCCTACTAACGCCACCATGGCAGCTTCTACAAATGCTACCATGGCGGCCAACACAACCTCTACCATGCCGCCCCCTACTAACGCCACCATGGCAGCTTCTACAAATGCTACCATGGCAGCCAACACAACCTTTACCATGCCGCCCCCTACAAATGCCACCGTGGCAGCTTCTACAAATGCTACCATGGCGGCCAACACAACCTCTACCATGCCGCCCCCTACAAATGCCACCGTGGCAGCTTCTACAAATGCTACCATGGCGGCCAACACAACCTCTACGATGACGCCCCCTACAAATGCCACCGTGGCAGCTTCTACAAATGCTACCATGGCGCCCATCACAACCTCTACCATGCCGCCCCCTACAAATGGCACCATGGCAGCTATTACAAATGCTACCATGGCGCCCAACACAACCTCGACAAGGCCGCCCCCTACAAATGCCACCATGGTAGCTTCTACAAATGCTACCATGGCGCCCATCACAACCTCTACCATGCCACCCCCTACAAATGCCACCTTGGCAGCTACTACAAACGGTACCATGGCGCCCACCACAACCACAACGACAGCACCCACTACAACCAGTACTGTGGCATTCACTACCACTGCATCTCAGGCACCGATTACTGACGAGCCTTTACCCAATGAGGGCACCCTCGGGGTTAATTTCAGTCTTAACGAAACATTTACAGCAGATCTCACGGACACATCTTCGACACAATTCAGGGGGTTGTCTACAAGAGTCATCTTAGTGGTAAGATGTCTTTACTATACGTCCATGTATGATATTGATTCATTCTAGGTTTTGCATATGTGTTGTTTTGCGATCATGATGCAGAAAAGTTGTGGCATGAGTACTTTGGATTTCATGTTTTGTTTGTTCCAGATGAATGGCATCGGTAGAAACCTCTATGGTGAGGCTTTCAAAAGATCTTTGGTTGAAAGATTTAGGTAAGATAACTTGATGCCAGGTCAATCCCAATTGTTTGACTTCCAGTCATGCTCCTTATGTCCTTTCCTCTATAGGAGGGGATCAATCATTACCGATATGATTCTGGTGTTTCAAAATCAATCGGTGGTTCCTCCCGCCAGGGATGCAATCTCACAAATAAGCAACCAACTTGAAGATTCGCTCCCTAACTTTGTGCCAGACAGTCTTACTTCAGGTACGGTATTACAATAAGGACTGAAGCTTACATACGGTGTTCTTCTGCCGTCATGCGGTCTGACTTTCGCGCCTTCGGTGCCAAGCAATCTTTTTTATGAATGGGTTCCATGCCTACTTCGCGATATTTCGGCGTCATTTAAAGGTGCCTTTCCACGCAAACCAATCAGAGACCGATTCACAAGCAGCTAAATTAGTAACTAACCAGGTAACATGTATGTGTATACTGGACTGTCTCAGAAAATTAGAATATTGTGAAAAAGTTCTTTATTTTCTGTAATGCAATTAAAAAACAAAAATGTCACACATTCTGGTTTCATTACACATCAACTGAACTATTTCAAGCCTTTTATTATTTTAATATTGCTGAATTTGGCTTACAGCTTAAGAAAACTCAAAAATCCTATCTCAAAATATTAGAATATCATGAAAAAGTATACAAGTCAACTAATCACCTGAATCATCTAATTAACTCGAAACACCTTGCGAGGGTTTCCTGAGCCTTAAAAACACTCAGCTTGGTTCAGTAAACTAAATCACTGCTGATCTGACTGCTGTCCAGAGGACCATCATTGATACCCTCCATCAGGAGGGTAAGACACAAAAATAAATTTCTCAAAGAGCAGGCTGTTCACAGAGTGCAGTTTCAAAGCATATCCACAAAAAGTCTGTTGGAAGGGAAAAATGTGGCCGGAAACGCTGCACAACCAAGAGAGATGACCGCAGCCTTAACAAAATTGTGAAGAAGAGCCGCTTCCAGAATTTGAGGGAGCTTCAAAGACAGTGGGCTGAAGCTGGAGTCCAGGTATCAAAAGCCACAGTTCACAGACGTGTCCGGGAAATGGGCTACAATGGCCGTATTCCCATGGTCAAGCCACTTCTGAACTCAAGACAACGGAAGAAGCGTCTGACTTGGGCTATGGAGAAGAAGCACTGGACAGTTGCAGAGTGGTCCAAAGTCCTCTTTTCAGACGAAAGCAAGTTTTGCATTTCATTTGGAAGTCAAGGCGCCAGAGTCTGGAGAAAGGCTGGAGAAGAGCAAAATCCAAGTTGCTTGAAATCCAGTGTGAAGTTCCCACAGTCAGCAATGGTTTGGGGAGCCATGTCAGCTGCTGGTGTTGGTCCACTGTGTTTCATCAAGTCCAGAGTAAATGCAACTGTGTACCAAGAGATTTTAGAGCACTACATGCTTCCATCTGCTGAAAAGCTCTATGGAGATGAGTATTTCATTTTCCAGCATGATCTGGCACCTGCCCACAGTGCCAAAACCACCAGTAACTGGTGCACTGACCATGGCATCACTGTCCTTGATTGGCCTGCTAATTCCCCTGACCTGAACCCCATCGAGAATTTGTGGGGTATAGTTAAGAAGAAGATGAAAGACACCAGACCTACAAATGCAAATGAGCTGAAGGCCGCTATCGAAGCATCCTGGGCATCAATAACACCTCAGCAATGCCACAGGCTGATTGCCTCCATGCCACGCCGGATTGATGCAGTAATCCGTGCAAAAGGATTCCCAACCAAGTACTGAGTGCATCAATGGACATTTTCAAATGTTTGATTTAGTTTTGCTGTTATAAAATGATTTTTTTACTTGGTCTTAGGAAGTATTCTAATATTTTGAGATAGGATTTTTTAGTTTTTTTCAGCTGTAAGCCAAAATCAGCAATATTCAAATAATAAAAGGCTTGAAATAGTTCAGTTGATGTGTAATGAATCCAGAATGTATGACATTTTTGTTTTTTTAATTGCATTACAGAAAATAAAGAACTTTATCACAATATTCTAATTTTCTGAGACAGTCCAGTATATGGTTCCTACTTTTCCAAAATTAACTTATTATGGATTTTTATGGATTAGCTCAGTGGCCTTGGCGGTATGGTGCCCGCCCCAAAACTGGGAGATTGTGGTTCATGCCTCGGCCGAGTCATACCTAAGATTTAAACATTGGTACCCGTTGCCTCCCTGCTTGGCGTTCAGCATTAGGGGTTGGAATTGGGGGGTTTGGTCACCTAATGACTCCCAACACCTCAGTTGGGTTGAGCGAAGGGGCTGGGAATCCCCTCCTCTGAATCAATCTCCCAAAAAGAGTCAGAAATGACTCTAGCCACCTCCCACTAGGGGAATATGGCTGTGGTATATATATAGGAATACTGTAAAATCCACAGAATGTCTTATGACTTTGTCCATTGTGACCCATTGTACATCCTTCCAGGTGCATCTCCGAAAGTGGCGCTCTCATTGGCGACCTTGTCACTCACATGGGCAACTCTGGCACTGATGCTCCATTAAACGTGTGAACAACAAAGGAACTTATTGGGTACATGATGATGATTTTAATCGAAGTGTCAAAGTTGGAAAAAGATTCGTACCAACAAACTGTGTGTTGGCCTTTGGTTTGGATTTTATTCTGTTTGTTTTTCTTCAGCCGTTTGGATCCGACATTATCTGGTCACTCTGTTGGAGTTCCCTTTTGTACAGCACAATGTCTTGCTTCATGATCTACTATTACGTATTTTGTGACTGCTCTATTGATGCCATTTTATTTGGTGTAATGAATCGTGTTTTTAATTTTCTAAACTCTACTTACAGTTTTCGAGATTTGGTAAAAGTTAAAAGTTGTTGCATTCAATGATTCGAGGAGGTCTGAACCAATTATGAGCACCTGAATTCCGATTACTGACGGAACATTTTAAACCACATTTGTGAAAAAGTTATACATTCACACTCTAAAAACTGTTGTGTCAAACAGTGTGATAACGCGTTTGCTGTTTAATTTGTGTACGTACGTAAAAGAGCTTGTAGCATTTTGTTGAAATGCTTTTTGTTTTATGTTTCTGTCTTTCACAACATTATTGTTGCACAGGTGAAGAAGTGGACTCTTTAACCTTTTAAAATGCAGAACAAAATGCACTATGCAAGCCAGTGTTTTTGGTACTCTGAGTTTAAATAGTGTGATAATGAGATAAGCTCTAATGCAATTTCATGTTAACTTTACCACTGATGGTCTAGTGGCAAAGGATTAGGCGCCCACACTGCCACGACCCGGGTTTAATCCCCGTTCCAAACGATGATTTGCATTTATAGTCAGTAACATTTATTGACAGATAAATCAATGCAATGTTATATGCCGTAAGTGTATCAAGAGCCTAATGATTATACACGGATATACAAAGTAGCTCTTATTATTTCAATTTCATGGTGAACCTTCTGTATGAAAATTAAAATAACAAAAGACTGCGTATAAACTTGTGCGCTTATTAGTGCGGAAAATATAGTTCTTTAATCATCTAATGTGACAATAACCATAGTCGAAGCAGTACATGCACATTACTTCATTTTATGTTTCGAATATTAACTCCTTCCTTCCTCCATCACATATTTCTCTATTCTAGCCTCGTGATTCCATTGTTTCTCTGGGTTAGGGAATTGTTTCTGAGAATAGTCAATTGTTGTGGAGTGATGAACAGTCTTTGTTTGTCATCCGGCACTTCCTGGGTGCCACACTTCAGTATCTAGTTGGCAATCCTCACATGGACAGACTATGTTTCCTGTTTGACCGGCTAATTTAAGGAGAGACAATTTCAAACTCCTGAATACATTCTTATACATTCTACCACAAAGTTATATTTCATATAATACGTTATAACTGAAGTATTAAACCAGAACTTAAACTTTAGGCTAAACACTGAAAATATGTTGTGAAAAACAGTTGAGAGACAAGCGTAAGGTGGAACCAAATAATTTCAACCTTTTATGTTATAATTAAAAAAACAAACAAACTGAAAAGTAGCTGATGCAGAAACATTGGAAGCCTATTCTCGCAGCTTATCCCACTGACTCTAGAAGTTCCCTGAGGATTTAATCCAATGTTGACCTAATAGAGTAACAATAACAAACAGAGTGCACCTGTGTGTCTCACTTTAAATATACCTGCTCTGTGATGGGCTCAGAGATATGTGAAACTAGACACTGGAGAACAGCCAGCATTATGGTGACCAAAGAAAAAACCAAATAGATCTGGGATAAAGGGCAGGAAAAGGACACATAATTTTGCAACCTTTACTCATCTCCCGCCCGGAGCACAGGGTGTGTTAAAATAGGTCACCGAGTATGTTGTCACTATCACATGAGTTTTCCAGCGATATAAGTTTTATTACTTAATTATAACACTCTTGTTTCAATAATTACATTATTTATTTAGTTGTTGTAAATATTTATCCACATATTTAATGAAGTATTGACTTGCTAAATGTATTTTGCCATATTAGTTTACCTTCACAGCAATGGTCTTATCATACAACCTTGAAGATTTAGCGATGTGCAGTACTAATCTTGTAGAGGGAGTTCCAGTGTTTTGATTTGCAATGTGAGGTCTGAATTAAGAGTATCTGTAATGGCACATAAACAACTTTTTCACTATAAGAACATTTTTGCATTCTTTGGTGGGAGAACGTTTCTCCATCAATTGGCCCGGAGTGCACTCTGATATTATCTGTATTTTGAAACTTTGTAATAAATGTCCTCAACTGCATTGCTTCTCTCCAGCTCTTTTTTCCGACTCAGAATACACAATCTGGTTCCTGGAAACGAACACGCGGTGAGACATCGGAATGTCCTTTTGTCTTCGGCAATAATATAAAAATGGAGGTAGCATAAAACTACTGCAAACCGACCAAGACCTGGCAGTCCCTCTAAAGTTTGGGAAAATGTTCTACTTGTTTGGGCTGAAGGTAGAAAAACTGATCAGAAAAGCAACCAAGAGGCCCATGATCACATTGGATGACCGGCAGGCATAAGCAGCTGAGGTCTGTCAGTTTGTGTATAAGACGACTATTAGTTGTACTCAGTGTTCCCTCTAAGCTGCGCACGTGCGCAATTGCGCACTGCTCGCACATTCTCAGCGCACAAGAAAATCGAGCCAGCGCACAAAAATGAGGGCTCAAAATTACTAATTAAGAAGCGACTCAAGTCAAAGTTACAGTGCATGAAGGTAAAAATACACGGGTTCCCCTGACGTTGTGCCCTAAATGCGGTATTTTGAAGTCGAGTCGAAGTAGAACGAAGTTGAGTAGAGTTTGTCAAGAACTGGCTTCTTCGGCTCAGCTCACTAAAAGGAACCGACTCTTTCGGGTCCTAAACGGCTCTTCAGGTTGTTTTTGCTTCTTTAATCCCAACATGACCAAACATTATGTAAAATCATGCACAAAATGACTTAAAAGAAGGGGGGAATAGAACAAAAAAGAAAAAAATACCTAAATGAAAAAGTAGGGGAAAAACTGGGAAAAAAGAAACAAAAGGAAGAGAAAAATTTAGAAAATAGCCAGAAAAAAAAAAAAGAAAGAAACGTAGGAAAAAAAGTAAATGGAGAACAAATAGAAAAAAGTAACAGCTCGGAAAAAATAAACACAATGAGACTTTTTTTAAGCAATTTAAAAAAAAGAGAAAAAAAACACGGAAAAAAGAAGAAAAAGTTGGTGTTGATTTCCAAAAATTTCCAATTGTATCAAGTGAATCTTGTTGCCAAGATTGTACATCGCCAACATTGTACTTCCACTAAAAAATGTGACTAAGTACAGTTCTGTATCTTACAACCGACAAAATAAGCACCCAAAAATGTTAATATTATGCGACAAAATATATCAGGAAAAAAAAAAGAAATGGATATCTTGTGAAAGAATTGTAAGAACAAACGACGCTTGTAGGCCGTACAACCTTTGCAGTAGTACATGAGTCAATTCATTCAAAAGAGAAAAATCATTTTGCATTGCCGGAAACTCAGCAAAATGTCAAGTTTTGGACATGTTTGATAATTAATTATCTTGCCACACTTGGGATTATGGTGGCTCACTGTTGTTTCAAGCATTGCTCACCGACTTCAGACCCGTGGAAAATTACAGGGAACATTGGTTGTACTCTGCATAAATCTGCCCTTAATGGAACAGAGGCAAGAAGAAAGCCCTTTTTGAAAAGAATATCATCAAAAAGTCCCGTTTGGCGTTTGCAAGAAGCCACATGGGAGATACAAATAACACCAGGAACAAGTTGCTCTGGTCCGATGAGACAAAAATTGAACTTATTGGGCTGAATGCAAAGCGTTATGTTTGGTGTTAGAGTAACAACGCACATTACCTTGAAAACACCATCCCTACCGTCAAACATGGTGGTGGCAGCATTATGCTCCTGGGTTGCTTCTCTCAGCAGAGACTGAAAAGATGGATAGAGTTGATGGGAATATGGATAGAGCCAAATAAAGGATGATTCTAGCAGAAAATGTGTAGGAGTCTGCTTAACAATGAAGTGCAGGTTCACCTTCCAACTGGACAACGACCCTAAACATAAAGCAAAATCTACAATGGAAGGGTCTGAAACCAACAACAAAAATGTGTAAAAATGGCAAAGACGTTAATCCTATCGACAATCTGGGATTAAGGTTCTGACTTTTTAGTATGGAGCATAAGGGCAGCATGGGGGCGCAGTGGTTAGCGCATGTGCGGCACAGTTCAAGTCATGGGAACCTCCTGCGTGGGTTCAAAACCAGCTCCAGACTTCCTGTGCGGAGTTTGTATGTTCTCCCCGTGCTTGCGTGGGTTTCCTCCGGGCACTCCGGTTTCCTACCACATTCCAAAAACATGCATTTCAGGTGAATTGGCCGGTCCAAATTGTCCCTAGGTGTGAATGAGCGAGTGAGTTATCTGGTCCCCGTGTGCCCTGCGATTGGTTGGCAACCAGTTCAGTGTGTCCCCTGCCCACTGCCCGATGATTGCTGTGATGGGCTCCAGCACCCCCGCGACCCTACTGAGGATAAGCGGTGCAGCTAATGAGATGAGATAATGAGATGAGTATGGAGCATTTACGGAAAGATCCGAAAAATTCTCCACAGTTTTTGAGGAACGTGAGCAGTTGTGTACTGGGCAAGTATTTCTATTTCAAGATTCGCACAACTTATAGAGATATACGTAAAAAGACTTGTGGCTGTGATCGTAGCTAAAGGTGGTTGTAAAAAGTATTCACCCAGGGGGTAGGTGGGTGGGGGTAGAGCAAATATTTTTGCAATGCTTACTTTTCTTTTCTTTTTAATTTGTAAGCACAATATAAGCTATTTGATAAATTTGCTTTCTTTTCACAATTATGTCTCACATTTTGTTGATTCTTAAAACTATTTTGAGTTCTTTATCTAACAGTTTAAAGCCTGATAAATGGTAATACAGTGGAACCTCGGTTTTCGAACGCCTCTCAGTTCGAACAAATCGGAGTCCGACCAAAAAAATTAGAAAAATTCTTGCTTCGCTGTAATTTTTACACGTTCATGTTAGCGTAAACTTTTGTATGGAAGATTACGATAACGCGAATGTACGTTTAGCCTGGGTTAGCTTTATGTTTACGTTGAACATTCAAGGTAAACATGTAGGGTGTTGGAACGGAGCCCAACTTTCAGGGTGTTGGAACGGAGCCCCCTTTCCAATGAACCTCTGACCACCTGTTGTGGAGAACCGGGTGCTAAATGACTTGTAAATGACCTGATTTTTTTATTTTTACACGTTCATGTTAGCGTAATCTTTCGTACTGAAGATTACGATAACACGGACGTACGATTAGCCTGGATTAGCTTTATGTTTACGTTAAACATTCAAGGTAAACATTCAGGGTGTTGGAACGGATTAAAACGATTTACATTATTTTTAATGGGAAAAATTATTTCGGTGATCGAACAAATCGGTTTTTGAACAGGGTTCTGGAACGGATTATGGTCGAGAACTGAGGTTCCACTGTATGTCAATTTTGGGAGAGAGAGGGGGGCCAATACTTTTGCAAGGCACTGTACCAACCTGACAATGATGTAGCTAAACTAAACTTCAGCATGTATTACAAATGTTGGATCCGTTTTCAGTTAAAAGACCCTTTTTCCAAAGGATGTCCAACCTAAGAATTGAGAAAGTATTTCATGCGGAAATCGTATATACAAAGTTAAATGAACAAAGCCTAGTCATATTTAAAAAAAAATATAATAACATTTTTCACCATAAAATTATAAGAATCGTTATTTGCACATGCCAAACCCTTAATAGCAGTATTCCAATAAATCATTGAATTCGTAAGTGAGTCACTTCCTTGAAAACATTTTTTAACGAGGAACAATGGCAATCACTTTTTTTTCTCTCCTCAAAGTTAAACTACTAAAAGATTTGGAATGTCACTTGAAACACCTGACCGAGCCTATCATACTTTATCAGGATGACGAATATACTGTATATAATACAAATAAAAACACAAACTTCTAAAACCAAACTTGATTAAAATAAGCTACCAAAATATTAAAAACATTAGATTATTAGTTCCTCTTCTGAATTTGGAATATTAATATGTGTTCTGTTTTTAAATATATTTTATGTGGACTGGCAAGGTAAAAAAATAAATAAAAAGAGAAACAATTATTAAATTAAATTAGTCATAAAAAGAGTTGTGTCACGGTTGCCCTGGCGCCCAATTGGCGCCAGCTGCGGCTCGTTGACTGATTGGCTTCCCTTCTATTTAAGCTCAGTATTCTCACTCACCCTTGGTCAGTCCGTCAACGAACCTCTCCTCCCGCAAGACGTGGCTTTTGACTCTGTGCGGTATCCTGTTTGTGTATCCTGTCCGGTATCGACCCCGTCTGTTTCGTCCTGTCTGATATCTTTCTCCAGTCTCCAATATCTGTTATCAATCCTTTCAATCCCGTTCTGTCCGGTATCGACATCAACTGTCTGGTATCGGCTCGTGTAACTGGTATCGATCTCGTTGGTCTCTTGCATTCCGGTGTTCCACGCCAGACTTCTGTCTTTCTTCTTTCGACCAGCGATCATCAAATCACTGGCGTTTTGTATTTAACGTGCATGACTGCCCCATTTCCTGTAAAATAAACGCTTGTGTGAGAAACGTCACGTATTTGGGTTCTCCTCCTATTCCGGTCCTTGACAGTTGAATAAGTAAGATGTAAGAGTTAAAAGATATAAGTTTTTTTGAACACGTGTTTAAGTTCAATTTTTTTGCTGTTATTTTACCATAATTCAGTGTTTCTCATGCATAAGAAGATTCTGGCGAGCTATCAGGTTTAATTGGTACCGCCAGAGTTTCATTAACTTGTAAATACTTTGGTGGACACAGGCCCTAACAGTAGCTCATAATTTGCGAGTTACAATAACCTCCTGTAACCCATCGAGGAAGAACCGGAATCCTGTCAGAAGCAGCAATCACAAAAAACAGCGGTACTGATATTTAATACTGTAATTTACCAAATCACCAATACGAGTAGTACATTTAATTCAATTTAAAATTCACATTGATGATTAGGTCTGTTTACTCGCCAATATGATACCTTAACATACTACAGCATCAGCAAAAACACAAGTTTTACTGGACTGTAACAGTGATAATAAAGGTATTTCCTATTCTATTCTATTTTAGTTTAATTACCGGTAGATGACAACAGATTTCTTTGTATTAAACTCCTGTCTCGTTTACCATGCTTTGTGGGTGTGATTTGTGGGTGTGTCATTACCTTTAATAACTAGTGCATGTATGATTCAATAGTTTACAAGGGCCCATGTTCATCATTGATTTATCCTTTTCATTTTGCCGAAAAATTCTTGTTCTTCAGGGGTGCATGCCCCTGTACCCCAATAGAGAGGCCCCCCCACCGGGGTCTCACAAAACATGAAGGGAATTACTAATTTTTGTTATTTTTTTTCTCATTTTTTTAATCGGTCTAATGCAGGGGTGACGAACAAGTTTGACACAAAGAGCCGCCATTTTTAACTGTGAGAGTCAAAGAGCCACACCACGCACTGACCTGCCATGACAGACAGACACACACAAACACACACATTTAAAAACATATTATTTCCCATAACACAATCCTCTCCTTGTTGATTTCAAGGAAAGTGTCCACCCTCAATACACACAAAAAAAGTAAACATGGAACAAGGCAAAGAGTCACATTATATAGAAGATATAATGAGGCAAAGAGCCGCATGCGGCTCTCGAGCCACATGTCCGCCACCCTTGGTCTGATGTATTAATTTGGGGATTTTTATACATGTTTAGAATAAATCAATTCAGTTGTTCATGTGTTATCCAGAGAGTCACCAACACAGCCTAGAATATCATCGGCTGCTCTATGCCCATTTATGGATAACACTGTATCCACCTCTGTCTTATACAGGCACTACAGGTCCATTAAAACAAAGAGCTCAGAGTTTCTTACCCAGAGGCATAACCACCCTAAACAAGCACACAAAAGTGTGAGGAAAAACATCTTGCCTATGTATGGAAAAATATCAATTCATATTTAGTTATTTTACTCTTTTCTTCTCACTATTTTCATTCGACCTTTTTTTTCTGATGCACTTACAACTTAGGGTGCTCTACAAGCATGACTTTGTAAATATTGCTTATCTGTCGTAATATCATATTTGCTCTTAAAGTCACTTATTACATGATTATCCTGGAGAGTCTAATCTTGTTGTAAAAAATATTTACTACATTCTTCTGACAATAAAGACAACTCTAAAGAAAAAAAAAGCTTTTCAAGAGAATGCAAAATGCAAATGCAATGCCATACATGTCGCGCTCCAGGGCTCCATGCCCTTACGAAATGTTGTATTTTCCCTTACAAAATACAAAATAATCTTTCACCATATTTTCTTTTTTCATACGTGTTTATTTATGTCGTTTAACGTGTTATAGTATACATGTGTTTCGGTATATCATATATATTGTTAAGTAACATTTTGTTGTGAGATACTGAGTTGCTCGACATAAATGAGGTTTATTATAAAAGAGTTCAAAATTGAAGTCGCTTGGACGTTCACTGTAGAAAGAATAAATACATGCAAATACAATTAAGTAGAATAATACATTTTCTTATTTTAATTAGTAATTCGTTTTCTGCATTAAATTATTGTTGGTAATATACTGATTAAAGGGATAACCACAAACCTGTCTTTTTTCATTTTCTTCTTTTATACTTCCGTTTTTTCTTAACTTCTTTATACTGTTGTAGAAATTGGAGGTCCGATAATCGAGAGAAAGTCTTCTCATAAGTGGATAAAAGACATAGACAGAGAGCCAGCCTCGTTACGGAGGGAGATGTCACTTTATTGATGCGTCAATAAAGATCTCACAGAGCTAGGAACATGACAATGTATTTAAAGCTGGTAGTGACGATTAGGCTTCGATTGAGTACACCCCAAAAGGCGGTCCTGTATCACGTATCAAGTACAGAGCGTCCCGTCCCTTGCACGCTATCTTCAAGGAAACTTAATGTCTGCCAAGAGTATCTTCAAGGATGTCTACCCAGCCTTTTCCCACAAACGTAAAAGCAAGTCTTTCTAAATTTCTACATGTATGCAAATCCATTCTACATTTGCAAATGTATTTGCCACAACATATCCCCCCTTTTTTTTTTTTTTTTTCTTCTGTTACCTTATCCCCCCTTTTGGGAGTTTATACTCCCATTTTGAATGGAAATTAAAATTGAAAATCAATACAGAGTAGTGGCAAAGTATTACAAATCATAGACATCAATACACGGACAGAGTTTACGCGAATCGAAAATAAAATAAAATTCTGGCGGTCAGCCTGCTGTGATCATTCTAACTTTCATTGTTCATGTTTCATTTACAAAAACCCCCAACACTCCAAACATCTGACCCATGCACTAACCCCCCCCTTCATTTATCTTTATCCGTACACACTGGATTATACACGCGGACCGTCGACGGTTGATCGGTACGTGATAAAGGTAAATGAATAAATGAACTGATAAGTGAGTGATAACAAATTTCGGTAACAGTCGTCGATACATTCCAAGATGAGTGCATGACTGGATAGTGATATCCACATTGGCCTTTGGCCTGACCCCCGTGAACAATTTGAAGACCATGCATTGTCGTATTCGTCAACGGGTGTCGTGAAGTCAGATGTTGGAGTGAGTGTTCATCCCAGCAGGCATCACGCTCAGTTTCCATGCAGCGAAAAATCCGGAAGCGACGATGCATCCTGACCATCCCAGACAGCAGCTTGCTCCCCGGCAGTGTGACATACCAACAAAAGAATCACAATCAGAAACCAATATATTTGTTGCTGTTATTCCTAGTGCTATATAGTGTCTTGCGTGTTTAACAATAGTGCTACTTGATATTGTTATTAGTGCAGATCATCATTTGTGTCTCTTTCCGCAGATGCACCATTTTTTATTATAATGTAGACTGACTATTAACGTTGCCAGATAAAATTCAAGGTGTTGAATTTAGTTGAGTCATCTGTTCTTCCTCACTTAGGAATAGGCTTGGATATTTAATCACTAACTGTGCTCATTGAGCTTCTGCCACCCTAGTATTAGCCACTACTGTCATTTGTTCTCCAAAAGTCTTAAGAATTCCTCTTTTAAGAATAGGTATGGCACAGAAACACAACAAACACATAATTATTACGACGGTTAGTACAAAAATTTCCCCTTTCGCTAACAGACTACCCCAGTACCCAAATGTAGACGAGAACCAATCAAAAGAGATACTGTTCTTTTCAGTATTTACTGTCACTTCATTGCTCAACTCACGAATCTTCGACAATGCTTTTGTGAAGCTTCCTGCTTCGGCTGTGTATAAAGGTATATAAGTACAGCATTCCTCCTTTATCATATGACACACGCCTCCTTTACTGGCTAAGAGAAAATCGCTTTGCTCTCCTACTGCACTAAAGGCCTCGTTAATGTAATTAATAAAACGTCGTTGGTTGTAATAAATCAATAAATGTAATTAAGCCATTCTGCGTTCTTATTCGGAGTTATCCAGATAAATATCGATTCTAATCCAGACTTAATTTCATTCCTAACTTTAAATTCCTCTGGAATTCCTCTCGGTTGTCCGATGGTATCTAGCTATACACGTCCATCCGGAATATATGCTCTTTAACTCCGGCCAATTGTCAACAAAAATATTTCATTTAATTACTTTTTCCCCTTTTCATTTCTTCCTTTTCCCACTTGTACGTCCCTCTCTTCTCTTTTCCTCAACGCCTACTTTCTTTTCCCCTTTTTACCGTCCTTTACTAACTTTTATCTTTCTGTATTTGTAACTTCCTTACTTGCTCTGCCAACAACCCATTTTCTACATAACTTTCCCTTCTCCTACACCCTCTAACACATTCTTTTTAGCCCACTAGTTTAATGTGAAATTGACATATAACCATCTCACTAATTTATTTATTTATTTATTTTTCATTTTTCTTTCCAAACCAATTCAATCTACTATCTTAGCTTCACCTACTTAATGTGAAAATGACGTGCCTTGATCTACAATGATTCATCTTACCCATTTTTATTCGACTCAATGAATTTTTCCTCCATATTCAATGAAAAGAAAGTATTTACTCACGCTATTCCACTACTTTCTTACAACAATGCTTCCATCTCAAATTACTCCATCCCAATTCACTCAATTGGATTTTTCCTCGTCTTCACATTCCTTAATTTTCCAATTTTGAACTGAAAACTGGAATAGGTTAACCTTTTTCTTTTTGTTATTATCCTATCCTTTCTTGGTGTTATTCTGGCATTAACATAATCTAAAGCACCTAAAATAACCAAACATAATTTTCTAGACCTTTCACTTCTAAATTCATCGTTTTCCAACTGAAAAAACATTTATTTTTCTGGGAACTCCATAGGCTCTCGGACGTTATGTTGCACACCCTTAGCGTCAAAACGATTTCTAAAAAAAAACGAACGTTTTCGATCCCTAACGAGACGTGCTATCGGTTCTATCTAAAACAATACATTTTAAACCGTCTTCCTCTTTAAAAACGTTTTCCTCGTCTCAATGAGTACTGTATTGTTCCCTTTTTCCTTTTCCTTCGATATTTTTCTGTTAATCCTTTCAGTTACGTGGGCCGATTAAACGCTGGACAACCATATAGACAAGAAAGATAAGAATACAGGAAAGAATACAAACACTTACAACATTGAACAAACATAAAACATTTGACAAGACAGAGGGCCCACAAAATTTAATTTTAATTAGTCAAATTAAATCATCGCGCATTGAGACCATGCGCCTACACAACTACCGAGTTAGGGTTATGGTTTTCCTCTTCTACACAATCTCCCGAATTTTACGTACTGGCCGCGCACTCATTTTTGGCTGTCGGCGTTGTAACCTCACTCTTCCGTGCTGTCGCCGTGGGTGTAGGTTTTTCTGGACTTTGGTGTGTCGGTACCCTTCTCGCCTGTATCGTCACATTAAGGTTTAGCATATTATCCGTCACTTTAGTCTGTACTGTCGTTAACACATTTGGTTTCCGGTAGTCCATCGGCACTCCGACTGGTTGCACGTCTTTATATTTATTTTAAGTGAAAATCAAAATCCCCACTATAAGATGCCCTATCCATTTTGAGCATTCTATCCCAAAATTCTAACTAGAAGATAAACAATTTATTTTTTAAATTGTCAGTTCTAAATTTCAAATTTTGCTTTTTCACTAAATACAGTCACTGGATCAGTTTAACCATTATCCTTGTCAGAATCATTTACCCTGATTTGAGTGTTTGAGTGTTCTCTTTTGTAGATTGATCACATCCGAGAAAAAATTTGTATGCACTTTTTATTTGCATTTCCTTTTGATTTTCAATGTGTTATCTTGTTGTTGGCCATTCCCCTCGAGGCAGATGACCAGGATAGATTGTTAAATTGTCAATTTAACCCAAGAAAAGACGTTTTTATTGTTATGATTCACTCTTTGTTTTGCCTTTTATAAAAATCATAACCTATATATGATCTCTTCAGTAAGTAAACTTGTTCAAAATAACAGTATTTTGCAAAGAAAGCAGGTAATTCACGCTCAAAGTGAATGATTTTGCCAAAAATGAAAAATACCATCCCAAAATGTTCTCAATGTGGGCGATTTGCTAATGGTGAATGGTTATCTTAATTGATTTTTGTTAATCAATTTGACAAACATTGCAAATTTTGTAATATTACAACATTTCTTCTGTGTAATACTTTTCTATCCGTCCAAATTTCGTAATTTGAATCTCAAAAAACAGTTATATGGAGAGCTTATTCAGAAGACAATTTTTCATCAATTTCGGAAAAAACTAGGTTTTAACTTATTTTTACGGAATGTCTCAACTTCCCCCCTGAGTTAAAACCTAAGTTCACAATCTATGTCTCTCTTTCGTCTGACTCATCCCATAATACTCGGAAGTACAGTAATTCAACTTGTCTTCTATCGCAATTGCACTATTTATACACGTCCTTCTACTCAATCAAGGAAGCAAGGTTTAGGGCGCTCTGAGGAGAGGGATGACTGAGTATGGGCGCCAAGAGTGGACTGAGAGTGTGATCCTGGCCACTGTGTTGTGCGGTGCAGAGACGATTCAGTTTTATTAAGACGACAGCAGTGTGCGTGCGTGTGTGTCGTCGTATCGATACTAATAACTAAATGGAGTGGAATGGAACTATGACGACTATAACATGAGACCAAACGAGACGTCACGCTCTATAGAGAATTTATCGACCTATTTCATCATCGCCTACAATCAGCACAAAATTTTTTCCAACATTCTGCTTCTTGAAAAGAACCTAAAAAGAAATCCGTCATTAAAAGCGCAATTAACCACCAGTCCATCGTCCCAAAAACAATGGTTCTAAGTCAAGGGTGGGCAAACTTTTGGCGTCACGAGCCTGGGGACACACCCAGTTTTTCTCATTTACAGTTATGATGTTATATTTCATTATATTTATTTCATGTTTATCTATTTTGTGTATATGTATGAACCCCTACTGAACACCTTCAGGGCAATTGCAGTTGATTCAACAAGGTTCGTTTGCTTTCGGAACGGACTAATCCCGTTTCAATCCAATTGATTCAAATTGATAATGTGTTTCGATTTACAATAGTTCCATCATTCCATATTTACTGCTAGAACCAATTAAACTTATAAGTAGAGGTACAACTGTGTCATTGTAGCTGTGCACGTATGTAGTATTTCTGTCATGTCCAGCATGGTCGCCGTGGCGACCGTCTAATTTGCGTGTGTCCTTCTTAAGGGCTTGCCGGTCTGAGTAAAAGCCTGTTTTATGAGTATTCCTAGTCTGAGTTCCCGTTTGCCTGTAGGCCAGTTGCTGCTTTGTTTTTTCCCTGAGCGTTGGACAATTTTGCTGAATAGAGGTACCTGGTCGTTAAGCGATTGAGTTCTGGTCCGGTCTGCACTTAACTCAACCATTTCTGCAGTAGTATCTTATAATATTTACAAAATAAGATTAAATAAGATTCTGTAATATTTTCGAAGTCTGTTGTAGTATTTTTGAAGGATTTTTTTTTTTAGTAGCGCTAGTATTAATGCCGTTGTAGTTTTGTAGCAGTATTCTTGCAGAATTTCTGTAGTTGGTCTTTTTAGAATTATAGCCGTACCATATACTATGTCCCGTTTTCCAAGCTCTATATTCCGTTTTCTAGTAACTTCATAGAATTTCTGTAGTGGGATTTACATTATTGTAATACTTTACCATCCCATTTCTTGTTCTCCTTTGGTTTACTGCACATGAATGGCTGGATTAAACCCTAGAGGTTTAATTCTGACCCAATTGTGGAAAAATGTATTTGATAATGTTACTTCCGGCGCCGTCACGAATGGCAGCCACTCCAGCAGCTCCCGTGTTATTTTCGCTACTTTTGTGATTTATTTATTTGTTTATTTATTTTTGCTTACTTTATCAGTGCCTTGCAACACTTGGATTACTTTCTATCCTATGGATATGGGTTTCATCTCGCAAAAATACGTACATTAAACAACGAGAAGGGGAAAAAGTAATTAAATGAAATATTTTTGTTGACAATTGGCCGGAGTTAAAGAGCATATATTCCGGATGGACGTGTATAGCTAGATACCATCGGACAACCGAGAGGAATTCCAGAGGAATTTAAAGTTAGGAATGAAATTAAGTCTGGATTACAATCGATATTTATCTGGATAACTCCGAATAAGAACGCAGAATGGCTTAATTACATTTATTGATTTATTACAACCAACGACGTTTTATTAATTACATTAACGAGGCCTTTAGTGCAGTAGGAGAGCAAAGCGATTTTCTCTTAGCCAGTAAAGGAGGCGTGTGTCATATGATAAAGGAGGAATGCTGTACTTATATACCTTTATACACAGCCGAAGCAGGAAGCTTCACAAAAGCATTGTCGAAGATTCGTGAGTTGAGCAATGAAGTGACAGTAAATACTGAAAAGAACAGTATCTCTTTTGATTACTTACTTTTCCCCCTCTCTCATGACTTTTTATCCCTCTTGTCTCTCATGCTCTCTCCCCCTCTCCTTTTCCTTCCCTCTTTCTCTGTCTCTTTCAATTTCTTTCTCTTGAATCTACCAGTCAGGCCCCCGACAGAACGATTGTTCTATTGTGTGGCCCCCGAGTTCAAATGACTTTGACACCCTTGCTCTAGGGGCATTTCTCTATTACCGTATTACTGTCGTAGTATTTTTACGGTACTTTCATTCAGCGATTTTAATTTTCACTGTGTGACGTTTTGAGTGTTGAGTGACTTAAAATTCGACTCTCTCCCGCCGTCACTTATGAGTGCTGATGCTCATTTTGTCTGCCACTCTGTCCCAAAATGAAAATGTTAAAAATCCCTACAACTGAAGATACTTACGTATTTTTATTATTATTATTATTATTTACTTTTAGCACAGGCGCCGGGCAATGGAGCAAAATTCGCATGTCTCGTCTATAGTGCCTAACCCTTACCCAATCAAAATGTTTTAGTTTCCTTGCTACAGCTTCTGGATAAAACGTTCGTTCACGGTTAAGGTTTTTTCCTGCGAGTTTTTATTAGACATGTCTTGATAGTGAACCTAAATCGTTTAATTAGCTCTCTTTTAAAGTATTTTTAGCAATTTACATCCAAAACAGGGACCGCTGGTGTGACTACGTGACTGTAAACTAGAGTAATAATTAGAAGAAAATAGTGCTTCTTTGGGCACTGTGACTCTCCTTATTTATCCTGTTCAGCACTTTTACTTCGGTTGCACTCCACAGTGCAAAGACATCTTGGGGTCAATGTATACACACTGTCCCTTTAAAAGATTTCGAGTGCATGTTTCTTACGAAACCATATTCTAAGAATTATATTTTACACATTTTCGTCATATCTCACAGTTTTCTTTTTTCCTGTAATATGTTTAATTTTGGTACTTTCGAGCTTCCATACCTCAGGGCCATTGAGCCCTTCATGAGGTAAAATGTACTTGTACTTTCCAAATCCTCAACCGTTTTGGCATGTTATACAGTAGTGTCACACTTAACCGGGCTGCTGTCTCTAGGATGCGTCATGGTCTGCAACTGCAGCGTCGCTTTTTGGATCTCCGGTTGCACTTTCGGAACCACAATTTCCATTCGCCGCTGCGATCTCTCGAGCTCTGCTCCTTGTAACAATCATATCAGACAATTTATTATCACACACAGCTTTGTCATCCACATTTTGTTTTCCTAATTTTAACGTTACTGCCCTGTTGATCTTGCTTGGTCTCGTTGACGGTGGCAGCGTGAGCCGTGGTACCGCGGTTCAGATGGTACCATGTTGAGCTACCCTTGACCTGGACTGCGGCCGGCGTTGCCCTCACGACGGTGTACGGTCCCTCACGCCTCGGATGGTTCCACTTTCGTTGAAACCTTGATGTAGACGAGATCCCCTGGGACGTCTTTTCAAATGGTTGTTCGACCTTGGGCTCTTGTCTCTTAACCAGCCGGTAGATGACAGCCGTCAATTGTCTCATACAGTCTCTCAGTTCAGTTTGTAGTTGCTCAAGTGGCGGCCCCTTATAGGGACCTCCTAGATGCGGCGCTGGTCTGCCTGTTAGCATTTCATGCGGTGTTAAATGCGTGATCCAATGAGTTTGCATGCGATAACTCATCAGCGCTAACTGTAGCGCATCCCCTCAGTTGAGCCTAGTACTCACAAAGATCTTGTTCATCGTTGATTTTAATATTCCATTTACTCTTTTCCACCATCCCTCGACTTTGTTGATAAACCTCACCGAACCGTTGTTTAATGTGTAGTTTTTGTAAGATGCCCTTCACGACCTTTTGAACAAATGTTATCCGAGCTTATTTCTGACGGTATGCCAAATCGCGGAATAACTTCTCTAATCAAAAACCTAATTACTGTTCCCGCACCTAGATCTTTTGATGGCACTGCTCCTATTATTCCTATTACTCCTATTATTATTATTCTCTCCGTCTACCGTGGCCTGTATCTGATATAAAGTCAAGGTATTCCCCTGTTACCTATTCTCCTTAATAATCCTCCTGATGCCCCTGCATCTGGAGACACATCACCGTTTTCCTGGAAAGCAGATTCAAAATACAATTTTAGCAGTATTTCTGTGTTAAAAATAAAATAATTCACAATCCAAACGTATCAATATCCCTCAGATTTGTAAACACTACGTCAATCAACAAGATTCTAGCGTGATTCAATGCAGACTCGTGTTGTTCGTTATCACCGCCTCGTCGACGGCCTTGGCCGTCTGGCTCAGTCCATCGTGACGTTCCACTCGCAATCCGCTGCAGGAATGTGCGCATGAGCATTATCAGTGCCACACTGACCTTGGCGCCCAGTTGTCTACCTCTTTCTCCTCGAAACTGGCTGCAATCAGTTCAGATTGCCACCTGCTCACTGTTTGAGGACAGCCTGGATGTGCTCCAGTGTCCCCACGACCCTGCTGTAGACAAGCGGCGCAGACAACGGATGAGTGAACGTCTTTGTTTGTTTTTTGCCATCTTCAGCCCTTTTCAACAGTCCGTCTGACTTCTGAATCCTGTTAAATCGGTTATGTTTACAAACTCGGATGTTTAGTCTAGGTTAAATGACCATGAAGAGATCACCTAAGCAATTAAATTCTTAAATTTGTCATGGTCTTCCTCAAGATCGAGTAATCTGCCCCTCATTGTCTTTTGAAAATGCTTGCCAAATTGCTTCCTCAATTTACCCAAACTATACTTATCACGTTTATCGGAACAAGATCCCACAAATCAAAAGGCCACACGCAAACGGAGCACTTGACGAATTAAGTACTCCCTCCACTTTTTTTTATTTTCCATACAGCAAAGGAGCGAAAGATGGGGGAACGACGGGGGTGGGGCGGGAATATACACGGTTGAGCTCAACTCACACAGAGCGAAAGACGGGGGAAAGACGGAGAGTGGTGGGGTGGGGGTGAGCTTTGGTTGCGAGAACAACCCACAAAAAGCAAGACACTTTAACGCACATACAAGACCGTAAAACGTAGAATAAGCAGTCACTCCATCAATCATCCATGCTTCCTTAACTCCTCTCCCAACGCCAAACAAAACAAAAAACAAAAAACAGTTAAGTATAAATCACCCGCGCACACATCCACATACAGAGAGACACGCACAATTAACGCCAGCTGGCACACACACCAACATTTCCGAATGAGACGTCTCCCAGACTGAAAACATGTCAGCAATTCTCACACATTCTTTGTATCGCTTGTTTCTATGCGAATATATCTTAATAATACAACATCTGATTACTGCTCATTTTTCTAACGTCGGTATAACCTTTCAGATTGTAGAAAATGGCGAGGTTCCATGCACCACACTTTTTCTTAAGTGCAAGGTTACATTTCCCTCCCAAACCATCAATCGACTAGGGAAACACATAAAACATGCCCCGTATTAACCATACATAGATCGTCTACTCTCGAACTGTCACTTTAGCAAATGACGACGTCTTATCACAGCTTTACACAGATCTCAAGACAATCATAAATATACAAATGCCGACGCCGCTGCACCATTTTATCCAGGTTTTCAAGCAGCCCATGTCCCAAAACAGACAGGATTCTTTGAGCTCAGAACTCCCGTCGGACATAAAAATCTCAACTCAGTCTATATATCTCATCCGTCCGAACTTGGGCCTGACTACAGACGGAAAATCCCACGTGCACGAATTTTCATAATTTAGCTCCGACGTCACAGGCTCCCGTCCCCCCACGTATCTCGACAAGCAAATTGAAACAAGGAGAGAAAAAAACTATCCTTACCTCAACCGCTCATTCGAGACCGTTCCACTGAGAAGTCTTTTCCCTTTTCTGTTTACTTAATTAGTGCCAATCCACGTTTGGGCGCCAAATGTTGTAGAAATTGGAGGTCCGATAATCGAGAGAAAGTCTTCTCATAAGTGGATAAAAGACATAGACAGAGAGCCAGCCTCGTTACGGAGGGAGATGTCACTTTATTGATGCGTCAATAAAGATCTCACAGAGCTAGGAACATGACAATGTATTTAAAGCTGGTAGTGACGATTAGGCTTCGATTGAGTACACCCCAAAAGGCGGTCCTGTATCACGTATCAAGTACAGAGCGTCCCGTCCCTTGCACGCTATCTTCAAGGAAACTTAATGTCTGCCAAGAGTATCTTCAAGGATGTCTACCCAGCCTTTTCCCACAAACGTAAAAGCAAGTCTTTCTAAATTTCTACATGTATGCAAATCCATTCTACATTTGCAAATGTATTTGCCACAACAATACAACATCATCATTCGTAATATAATGCATCAGAGCAAGTGAGCCGTTTGAGAGCCGGCTCTCTTTAATGAGTTGAGCTGAAAAAGCCGGTTCTCTAAAAAGAGACGGACTTCCTTTCACTACATAACTACGACATGAAATCCGAGGCGGCAGATGCATGCGCAGAGTAGCATCGAACTGCTCGCTCCGTTCGCAACGAAAAAAAAAACGATACTGAGATAGAAGCTATCGCGGCGAACTCGTTTGACTTGATGGATTTTGCCGTTTCGTCATAGTCGGTGTATACCGGATGGTACCCATAATTTTTCCGTACAGATTTTCTCGTACGTCGTACACATCTTAAAATGCATAAGAAAGGTACTTTGTGCGGCAAAAACGTACAGGTTGACAGGTATGCAATGTAAAACGTTTTAAATACATTATATTAATGAAATGATCTGCATTTATATAGCGCTTTTCAAGTCAATGACTTCCCAAAGCACTTTACAATGTGCTCCACATTTCCCAATAGCGGCCTTGTATTGCAGCCATGTAAGACGCTAACTGCTTATTGGGGGTATTAGGGGTTCAGTGTCTTACCCAAGGACACTTCGACATGTAACACGGACGAGCCGGGATTCGAACTGGGGTCCCTTGATCCCAAGACGAGCGCTCTACCTCCTGAGCTACTGCTGCCCCGCCAAAAAAATTAAAAATCTGAGGAAACACATGCTAATGATACAAGCTGCAATGCTTTCAAGTGATGACAACAATTTACAATCATTTACTCACGTTTTTTTTTTTTTTTTTTTTTTTTCCCAAACTTTTTATATCTCACACACAATTTGACAGAGGGTTGGGTCACCCATCATACAGCAACTCCACCCCAAAAATATATACAATTGACATTCCTATAAATAACAACAACCAAAAAACAACAATCAAACAACCACCAAGCACATGATTGTAAGTCCGCCAAGCCCATTGAGAAAAACCCTTGAAATGTTTAAAACAATAATGATGCTGTGTCATCACACCGCCTTGCCCAATATTGGTTGCAACAGAATGCAAAGGAGAGGCAGCCCAAATCCAGACAATTCAAAAATTTTACGTGGAAAAAATGTCACGTGTGTAAACAAGTTATACTTGTATTGGTAACTCCTCTATAAAAACCCAAACAGATCCCACTCGATTAATTCATCCGAATCAAAGGTCGAAGCATATTAATGGGATTTAGCCGCAACACAGGTAAAACCATTTAACGGTGCCAAAGACATCCTCGAACTTTTTCTGAAAGGTAAGAAATTGATGACTTTGATATATGCATTTAATGAGTAAATAACTATTGCGATACCATTATTTTGTTAAAAGACGAATAATCTTTTCTCAGTCAAATTTCGTCACGAAAGGTGTATTTGGTAAAGCCCAACCTTAATGTGCTGTAATATGGCAAGTGAAATGTACGGATATATGTTGTATTTACAATAACGTTTCGGGTTTGGTAGACATATAGAAGACGGGATTGAATTGAATTCATCTTAAACTTTTTGGGGCATGAAAATTAATTGGTATTTGTGGTATAGCGGGAAGAGAGCTGTAAAGAGTGGCCAAAGAAATCATCTTATTCCACAATGTGGCGTGAAAACTTCATGAGCTGGTGTCGGTGTATCCCTGAGGTCTACTTTATTCGTTTCTCAAACCTATGAAATAATCAGGGCAGCACGGCAGCGCAGTGGTTAGCGCGTGTGCGGCACAGTTCTAAGGTCTTGGGAACCTCCTGTGTGGGTTCAAACCCAGCAACCGGACTTCCAGTGCGGAGTTTGTATGTTCTCCCAGTGCTTGCGTGGGTTTCCTCCGGGCACTCCGGTTTCCTCCCACATTTCCAAAGACATGCATTTCAGGTGGATTGGCCGGTGTTATGCCGAGAAATGCATCCCTGCCGAGATTTGCATCCCCTCGCTACTATAACCACTTTTACCTCGTTTTATCTCACTTTATATCACTTTTCAGGAATGTCATGGCAAAGATATAACAAAAACCACTTCGTCTTGCATTTGTTGGTAATGTAATACAACTTAATCCATTCCGTCTTTGTATTCGTTGTGAATGTAATCGAACGGTAATGCACATCGTGTATAAATCACTTTTGACAACTGTTGTGCACTCTACCATAAAGCTTATTATGCTGAAATAAGCTTTATGGTAGAGTGCACAACAGTTTCAATACGAGCGATTTGAATAGAAAAGGGCAAAATAAACATGTTACCTGCTCAAAGTGATTTATATACGGTGTGCATTACTGTTCGATTACATTCACAACAAATACAAAGACGGAATGGTTTATGTTGTATTACATTCCCAACAAATGCAGACAAAGTGGTTTTGGTTATATGTTCGCCGCTACATTCCTGAAAAGAGATATAATAGTGAGATAAAACCAGGTAAAAGTGGTCATAGTAGCCAGGGGATGCAATTCTCGGCAGGGATGCATTTCCAAATTGTCCCTAGGTGTGAATGAGCGAGTTGTCTGTCCCTGTGTGCCCTGCGATTGGCTGGCAACCAGTTCAGGGTGTCCCCTGCCCACTGCCCAGAGATAGTTGGGATGGGCTCCAGCACCCCCGCGACCCTACTGAGGATAAGCGGTGCAGCTAATGAGATGAGATGAGATGAGATGAAATAATCATCTGGAGGGACGAAGGCATGACCAACGTAGGTGCCGAGGTGCCTAACTTGTTTGGGCATTTGGGTTGGCCATGGTCCAAAAATGTTTGTGTCTGTTTTTTGCTAGTTTTTCCTTTTTATTTTCTTTGTTATTGTATGTGTTTGTCTTGCTGTCGGTCACCCCTCTTGAGGGATATGACCAAGGTAGATAGATAGATGTAAGATTTTGAGACTTTTGGTAAAAAAAAAGTCTAAAGCCATACTTTAATTGAAGCAATAGAATGCATTGGAGAACATGTTCAAGATTTGTTTTGCCTTTAGTTGACGTTTATTTAAAGCGTATTCTCCCTTCAGTAGCTACAGACATGGTTAATGTCTCTGGGGCATTTATTTCAATTGCTGGTTTGATTGTGGATTTTAGGGGAAAATAATTCAACTGTATGAAGATATCCTGGTACAGGGGGGTCAAATCCAGCAACCAACTATCCTTCTGCTGAGTTTGCATGTTTTCCCCATGCCTGTGTAGTATTCCTGGCACTCCTGTTTCCTCCCACACGCCAAAAACATGCAGGATAATTGGCCGGTCCAATTTCTGCCTAGGTGGGACTGAGCGAGTGAGTTGTCTGTCTCTGTGTGCCATGCGACTGGCTGGAAACCAGTTCAAAGTGTGTGTCCTGTTCACTGTCTAAAAATGGCCTGGATAAGTTCCAGTTCCCCCCCACGAAACTATTAAGGATGAGCGGTGCAGATAATGGATGGATAAATGTTCCGTTACAATATATGTTGTTGCAGCACTTGTTTTCAAATCATACAATATTAAATATAAAAAATAGATTTATGCCTGCATTTTACTGACTTAATTTAAATTGCTTTTTACTTTATTTAATGGATTTTTATTTTATTTGTAATCATTCTGTGCTGATCCGACCATTTTAAGTTAAAAATATTGATAGGTCCTAAGTAAGTAAAGTGATTTATTTTACGATAAAGAACTGAAACATGTGACTAGTGTGTGACAAGATCATGAACAATATGAATTTTTCTTTCAAAAGGAAGAAAATGGGACGAACAGGACCTGTCCTATTACTTCTGCTCATAACAGGTATTTGAGTGTTCTTGATTAAATCTCGAATATTTCTAACTTTCTTAATCTGTAATATGGAAAAAAGATTACAATTTGGAGATTTAAGCATATTGTGTGTCTTCAACAACTTTAACACTGGTCTCCACAATGGTACCTCAAGGGTCAACAATAACAGAAACATGGGCGTCTTCAACGATGGTACCGTTGGTCTCCACAACAGCACCTCCAACATCTACAACAAGTGAAACTCCGGCGTCCTCAACAACCGTACCAATGGTCTCCACAACGGTATCTCCTGTTTCAACAACAACAGAAACTGCGGCGTTAACAACAACCGTACCACTGATCCCCACAACAACACAAGCAGCATCTACAACAACTCCAGCGTTAACAACAACAGTACCACTGATTTCCTCAACTGTACCTCAAGCATCAACGACAACAGAAACTGCGGCGTCTTCAACAACAGTGGGACTGGTCTCAACAACGACACTTTCAGCGTCCACAACAAGTGAAACTCCGGCGTCCTCAACAACCGTACCAATGGTCTCCACAACGGTATCTCCTGTTTCAACAACAACAGAAACTGCGGCGTTAACAACAACTGTACTACTGATCCCCACAACAACACAACCGGCATCTACAACGACTCCAGCGTTAGCAACAACAGTACCACTGGTTTCCTCAACTGTCCCTCAAGCATCAACGACAACAGAAACTGCGGCGTCTTCAACAACAGTGGGACTGGTCTCAACAACGACACTTTCAGCGTCCACAACAACTGACACTCCGGCGTCCTCAACAACTGTACCAGTGGTCTCCACAACGGTATCTCCTGTTTCGACAACAACAGAAACTGCGGCGTTAACAACAACTGTACTACTGATCCCCACAACAACACAACCAGCATCTACAACGACTCCAGCGTTAGCAACAACAGTACCACTGGTTTCCTCAACTGTCCCTCAAGCATCAACGACAACAGAAACTGCGGCGTCTTCAACAACAGTGGGACTGGTCTCAACAACGACACTTTCAGCGTCCACAACAACTGACACTCCGGCGTCCTCAACAACTGTACCAGTGGTCTCCACAACGGTATCTCCTGTTTCGACAACAACAGAAACTGCGGCGTTAACAACAACTGTACTACTGATCCCCACAACAACACAACCAGCATCTACAACGACTCCAGCGTTAGCAACAACAGTACCACTGGTTTCCTCAACTGTCCCTCAAGCATCAACGACAACAGAAACTGCGGCGTCTTCAACAACAGTGGGACTGGTCTCAACAACGACACTTTCAGCGTCCACAACAACTGAAACTCCGGCGTCCTCAACTTCTGTACCAATGGTCTCCACAACGGTATCTCCTGTTTCAACAACAACAGAAACTGCGGCGTTAACAACAACCGTACCACTGATCCCCACAACAACACAACCAGCATCTACAACAACTCCAGCGTTAACAACAACAGTACCACTGGTTTCCTCAACTGTATCTCAAGCATCAACGACAACAGAAACTGCGGCGTCTTCAACAACAGTGGGACTGGTCTCAACAACGACACTTTCAGCGTCCACAACAACTGACACTTCGGCGTCCTCAACAACTGCACCAATGGTCTCCACAACGGTATCTCCTGTTTCTACAACAACAGAAACTGCGGCGTTGACAACAACTGTACCACTGATCCCCACAACAACACAACCAGCATCTATAACAACTCCAGCGTTAACAACAACAGTACCACTGGTTTCCTCAACTGTACCTCAAGCATCAACGACAACAGAAACTGCGGCGTCTTCAACAACAGTGGGACTGGTCTTAACAACGACACTTTCAGCGTCCACAACAAGTGACACTCCGGCGTCCTCAACAACTGTACCAATGGTCTCCACAACGTTAAATCCTGTTTCGACAACAACAGAACCAGCGGCGTTAACAACAACTGAACCACTGATCCCCACAACAACACAACCAGCATCTACAACAACTCCAGCGTTAACAACAACAGTACCACTGGTTTCCTCAACTGTATCTCAAGCATCAACGACAACAGAAACTGCGGCGTCTTCAACAACAGTGGGACTGGTCTCAACAACGACACTTTCAGCGTCCACAACAAGTGACACTCCGCCGTCCTCAACAACTGTACCAATGGTCTCCACAACGATATCTCCTGTTTCAACAACAACAGAAACTGCGGCGTTAACAACAACTGTCCCACTGATCCCCACAACAACACAACCAGAATCTACAACAACTCCATCGTTAACAACAACAGTACCACTGGTTTCCTCAACTGTACCTCAAGTATCAACAACAACAGAAACTGCGGCGTCTTCAACAACAGTGGGACTGGTGTCAACAACGACACTTTCAGCGTCCACAACAACTGACACTCCGGCGTCCTCAACAACTGTACCAATGGTCTCCACAACGTTATCTCCTGTTTCGACAACAACAGAAACTGCGGCATTAACAACAACTGTACCACTGATCCCCACAACAACACAACCAGCATCTATAACAACTCCAGCGTTAACAACAACAGTACCACTGGTTTCCTCAACTGTACCTCAAGCATCAACGACAACAGAAACTGCGGCGTCTTCAACAACAGTGGGACTGGTCTCAACAACGACACTTTCAGCGTCCACAACAACTGACACTCCGCCGTCCTCAACAACTGTACCAATGGTCTCCACAACGTTAAATCCTGTTTCGACAACAACAGAACCAGCGGCGTTAACAACAACTGTACCACTGATCCCCACAACAACACAACCAGCATCTACAACAACTCCAGCGTTAACAACAACAGTACCACTGATTTCCTCAACTGTATCTCAAGTATCAACGACAACAGAAACTGCGGCGTCTTCAACAACAGTGGGACTGGTCTCAACAACCACACTTTCAGCGTCCACAACAACTGACACTCCGCCGTCCTCAACAACTGTACCAATGGTCTCCACAACGGTATCTCCTGTTTCGACAACAACAGAACCAGCGGCGTTAACAACAACTGAACCACTGATCCCCACAACAACACAACCAGCATCTACAACAACTCCAGCGTTAACAACAACAGTACCACTGGTTTCCTCAACTGTATCTCAAGCATCAACGACAACAGAAACTGCGGCGTCTTCAACAACAGTGGGACTGGTCTCAACAACGACACTTTCAGCGTCCACAACAAGTGACACTCCGCCGTCCTCAACAACTGTACCAATGGTCTCCACAACGATATCTCCTGTTTCAACAACAACAGAAACTGCGGCGTTAACAACAACTGTCCCACTGATCCCCACAACAACACAACCAGAATCTACAACAACTCCATCGTTAACAACAACAGTACCACTGGTTTCCTCAACTGTACCTCAAGTATCAACAACAACAGAAACTGCGGCGTCTTCAACAACAGTGGGACTGGTGTCAACAACGACACTTTCAGCGTCCACAACAACTGACACTCCGGCGTCCTCAACAACTGTACCAATGGTCTCCACAACGTTATCTCCTGTTTCGACAACAACAGAAACTGCGGCATTAACAACAACTGTACCACTGATCCCCACAACAACACAACCAGCATCTATAACAACTCCAGCGTTAACAACAACAGTACCACTGGTTTCCTCAACTGTACCTCAAGCATCAACGACAACAGAAACTGCGGCGTCTTCAACAACAGTGGGACTGGTCTCAACAACGACACTTTCAGCGTCCACAACAACTGACACTCCGCCGTCCTCAACAACTGTACCAATGGTCTCCACAACGTTAAATCCTGTTTCGACAACAACAGAACCAGCGGCGTTAACAACAACTGTACCACTGATCCCCACAACAACACAACCAGCATCTACAACAACTCCAGCGTTAACAACAACAGTACCACTGATTTCCTCAACTGTATCTCAAGCATCAACGACAACAGAAACTGCGGCGTCTTCAACAACAGTGGGACTGGTCTCAACAACCACACTTTCAGCGTCCACAACAACTGACACTCCGCCGTCCTCAACAACTGTACCAATGGTCTCCACAACGGTATCTCCTGTTTCCACAACAACAGAACCAGCGGCGTTAACAACAACTGAACCACTGATCCCCACAACAACACAACCAGCATCTACAACAACTCCAGCGTTAACAACAACAGTACCACTGGTTTCCTCAACTGTATCTCAAGCATCAACGACAACAGAAACTGCGGCGTCTTCAACAACAGTGGGACTGGTCTCAACAACGACACTTTCAGCGTCCACAACAAGTGACACTCCGCCGTCCTCAACAACTGTACCAATGGTCTCCACAACGATATCTCCTGTTTCAACAACAACAGAAACTGCGGCGTTAACAACAACTGTCCCACTGATCCCCACAACAACACAACCAGAATCTACAACAACTCCATCGTTAACAACAACAGTACCACTGGTTTCCTCAACTGTACCTCAAGTATCAACAACAACAGAAACTGCGGCGTCTTCAACAACAGTGGGACTGGTGTCAACAACGACACTTTCAGCGTCCACAACAACTGACACTCCGGCGTCCTCAACAACTGTACCAATGGTCTCCACAACGTTATCTCCTGTTTCGACAACAACAGAAACTGCGGCATTAACAACAACTGTACCACTGATCCCCACAACAACACAACCAGCATCTATAACAACTCCAGCGTTAACAACAACAGTACCACTGGTTTCCTCAACTGTACCTCAAGCATCAACGACAACAGAAACTGCGGCGTCTTCAACAACAGTGGGACTGGTCTCAACAACGACACTTTCAGCGTCCACAACAACTGACACTCCGCCGTCCTCAACAACTGTACCAATGGTCTCCACAACGTTAAATCCTGTTTCGACAACAACAGAACCAGCGGCGTTAACAACAACTGTACCACTGATCCCCACAACAACACAACCAGCATCTACAACAACTCCAGCGTTAACAACAACAGTACCACTGATTTCCTCAACTGTATCTCAAGCATCAACGACAACAGAAACTGCGGCGTCTTCAACAACAGTGGGACTGGTCTCAACAACCACACTTTCAGCGTCCACAACAACTGACACTCCGCCGTCCTCAACAACTGTACCAATGGTCTCCACAACGGTATCTCCTGTTTCCACAACAACAGAACCAGCGGCGTTAACAACAACTGAACCACTGATCCCCACAACAACACAACCAGCATCTACAACAACTCCAGCGTTAACAACAACAGTACCACTGGTTTCCTCAACTGTATCTCAAGCATCAACGACAACAGAAACTGCGGCGTCTTCAACAACAGTGGGACTGGTCTCAACAACGACACTTTCAGCGTCCACAACAAGTGACACTCCGCCGTCCTCAACAACTGTACCAATGGTCTCCACAACGATATCTCCTGTTTCAACAACAACAGAAACTGCGGCGTTAACAACAACTGTCCCACTGATCCCCACAACAACACAACCAGAATCTACAACAACTCCATCGTTAACAACAACAGTACCACTGGTTTCCTCAACTGTACCTCAAGTATCAACAACAACAGAAACTGCGGCGTCTTCAACAACAGTGGGACTGGTGTCAACAACGACACTTTCAGCGTCCACAACAACTGACACTCCGGCGTCCTCAACAACTGTACCAATGGTCTCCACAACGTTATCTCCTGTTTCGACAACAACAGAAACTGCGGCATTAACAACAACTGTACCACTGATCCCCACAACAACACAACCAGCATCTATAACAACTCCAGCGTTAACAACAACAGTACCACTGGTTTCCTCAACTGTACCTCAAGCATCAACGACAACAGAAACTGCGGCGTCTTCAACAACAGTGGGACTGGTCTCAACAACGACACTTTCAGCGTCCACAACAACTGACACTCCGCCGTCCTCAACAACTGTACCAATGGTCTCCACAACGTTAAATCCTGTTTCGACAACAACAGAACCAGCGGCGTTAACAACAACTGTACCACTGATCCCCACAACAACACAACCAGCATCTACAACAACTCCAGCGTTAACAACAACAGTACCACTGATTTCCTCAACTGTATCTCAAGCATCAACGACAACAGAAACTGCGGCGTCTTCAACAACAGTGGGACTGGTCTCAACAACCACACTTTCAGCGTCCACAACAACTGACACTCCGCCGTCCTCAACAACTGTACCAATGGTCTCCACAACGGTATCTCCTGTTTCCACAACAACAGAAACTGCAGCGTTAACAACAACTGTACCACTGATCCCCACAACAACACAACCAGAATCTACAACAACTCCATCGTTAACAACAACAGTACCACTGGTTTCCTCAACTGTACCTCAAGTATCAACAACAACAGAAACTGCGGCGTCTTCAACAACAGTGGGACTGGTGTCAACAACGACACTTTCAGCGTCCACAACAACTGACACTCCGGCGTCCTCAACAACTGTACCAATGGTCTCCACAACGTTATCTCCTGTTTCGACAACAACAGAAACTGCGGCGTTAACAACAACTGTACCTCTGATCCCTACGACAACACAACCAGCACCTACAACAACTCCAGCGTTAACAACAACAGTACCACTGGTTTCCTCAACTGTACCTCAAGCATCAACGACAACAGAAACTGCGGCGTCTTCAACAACAGTGGGACTGGTCTCAACAACGACACTTTCAGCGTCCACAACAACCGACACTCCGGTGTCTTCAACGACTGTACCACTGGTCTCAACAACAGAACTTCCAGTGTCCACATCAACTGAAACATCGGCGTCCTCAACAACTGTACTGTTGGTTTCCACGACGGCACCTCCAGTATCCACAACAACTGCAACCGGGACATCCTCAATAACTGTACCGCTGGTCACCACAACGGTATTTCCTGTGTCGACAACAAATTTGGTGTCAACAACAATAGTGCCACTCGTGTCTACAAATATGACGACAATTATATTAATTGAAGATGGTGTGGATCCAACAACTATGCCACCAGTTACTTCTGGAACAACAGCACCCGAGCAATCAGTGATAAACCTTGGGTTTAGCATGAATGAAGTTTTCAGCCCAGAACTTTCACAATCGTCTTCTGCTGAGTTTCAAATTTTAGCAGAAAGAATTCAAGAGCAGGTAATTTTTGTGATGTTCTTTATTACCTCTTGTGCAAGACACAAGTTGGCCCTTAAATCGCTAACAATAATTTCTTTAATGACATAAATGGACCTACTGTTTGCTTGAAACTGTGAAGTTAGCATCCCCATTTTACAAGGATGGAAATGGAAAACATCTTTTCTGAGGCTAACCCTTTCAATGAAAGGAAACCCTTCATACTTAAATGTGACACTGGAAAGAAAAATGACTAACATGATAAATAATATCTCCCTACAGCTTAATGGAGTATATCGGAGACGTTTTGGAACAAGATTTATTCGATCTCGAGTCCTTTCTTTCCGGTATGCTACATTGACAAAAGTCAAAACAGCATTGTGAATATTCACTTTTGCAGTTGGTTATGTCTAATATTATTGTTGTTTTGTGTTCAGTCAAGGTTCAATTGTCGTGGAATCTGAGTTGATATTCAACAGTTCAGCCACAATACCAGAAACTACCTCAGTTGAAAGCACCCTGGTAGAGACAGCAAGCAATGGGACCCTTGCCCTCCCTGTGAATGTGTCAACGATTACTTCATCCTGTAAGATTTTGTTCTTGTTCCAAATAAAATGCTTGGGTTTGATCAGAAAGTTACACAATTTAACATAACCAATCAAGGAATATGCTTAACTCCAACCCCTTTTATTTTTTACTCCTCAAATAATCATCTTTTAATGAAATGTTCTCATCTTGCAAAGAGGACCCATTAATGATGACATATTTCCATAGGGATCCTGCACTTATTACGTTAGAAACAATAACACACAGCTTTGCATAATAATTGATATATTACTACTAAGAGTACCAACATCCTTTCAATGTTAACATTTCACAGTAGTGGTTATGACCACAACTGCGGGACCTGTCCAGACAACATCACCATCCTCCGGCACTACAACGATGTCACCTTCTGGAACAACTGACACTACGGCGTCCTCAACAACTGTACCAATGGTCTCCACGACCGTATCGCCTGTTTCGACAACAACAGAAACTGCGGCGTTAACAACAACTGTACCACTCATCCCCATAACAACACAACCAGCATCTACAACAACTCCAGTGTTAACAACAACAGTACCACTGGTTTCCTCAACTGTACCTCAAGTATCAACAACAACAGAAACTGTGGCGTCTTCAACAACAGTGGGCCTGGTCTCAACAACGACACTTTCAGCGTCCACAACAACTGACACTCCGGCGTCCTCAACAACTGTACCAATGGTCTCCACAACGGTAACTCCTGTTTCGACAACAACAGAAACTGCGGCGTTAACAACAACTGTACCACTGATCCCCACAACAACACAACCAGCATCTACAACAACTCCAGCGTTAACAACAACAGTACCACTGGTTTCCTCAACTGTATCTCAAGCATCAACGACAACAGAAACTGCGGCGTCTTCAACAACAGTGGGACTGGTCTCAACAACGACACTTTTAGCGTCCACAACAACTGACACTCCGCCGTCCTCAACAACTGTACCAATGGTCTCCACAACGGTATCTCCTGTTTCGACAACAACAGAAACTGCGGCGTTAACAACAACTGTACCACTGATCCCCACAACAACACAACCAGCATCTACAACAACTCCAGCATTAACAACAACAGTACCACTGGTTTCCTCAACTGTATCTCAAGCATCAACGACAACAGAAACTGTGGCGTCTTCAACAACAGTGGGCCTGGTCTCAACAACGACACTTTCAGCGTCCACAACAACTGACACTCCGGCGTCCTCAACAACTGTACCAATGGTCTCCACAACGGTAACTCCTGTTTCGACAACAACAGAAACTGCGGCGTTAACAACAACTGTACCACTGATCCCCACAACAACACAACCAGCATCTACAACAACTCCAGCGTTAACAACAACAGTACCACTGGTTTCCTCAACTGTATCTCAAGCATCAACGACAACAGAAACTGCGGCGTCTTCAACAACAGTGGGACTGGTCTCAACAACGACACTTTTAGCGTCCACAACAACTGACACTCCGCCGTCCTCAACAACTGTACCAATGGTCTCCACAACGGTATCTCCTGTTTCGACAACAACAGAAACTGCGGCGTTAACAACAACTGTACCACTGATCCCCACAACAACACAACCAGCATCTACAACAACTCCAGCGTTAACAACAACAGTACCACTGGTTACATCAACTGTACCTCAAGTATCAACAACAACAGAAACTGCGGCGTCTTCAACAACAGTGGGACTGGTCTCAACAACGACACTTTCGGCGTCCACAACAACTGACACTCCGGCGTCCTCAACAACTGTACCAATGGTCTCCACAACGGTAACTCCTGTTTCTACAACAACAGAAACTGCGGCGTTAACAACAACTGTACCACTGATCCCCACAACAACACAACCAGCATCTACAACAACTCCAGCGTTAACAACAACAGTACCACTGGTTTCCTCAACTGTACCTCAAGTATCAACAACAACAGAAACTGCGGCGTCTTCAACAACAGTGGGACTGGTCTCATCAACTACACTTTCAGCGTCCACAACAACTGACACTCCGCCGTCCTCAACAACTGTACCAATTGTCTCCACAACGGTATCTCCTGTTTCGACAACAACAGAAACTGCGGCGTTAACAACAACTGCACCACTGATCCCCACAACAACACAACCAGCATCTACAACAGCTCCAGCGTTAACAACAACAATACCACTGGTTTCCTCAACTGTACCTCAAGCATCAACGACAACAGAAACTGCGGCGTCTTCAACAACAGTGGGACTGGTCTCATCAACGACACTTTCAGCGTCCACGACAACTGACACTCCGGCGTCCTCAACAACTGTACCAATGGTCTCCACAACGGTAACTCCTGTTTCTACAACAACAGAAACTGCGGCGTTAACAACAACTGTACCACTGATCCCCACAACAACACAACCAGCATCTACAACAACTCCAGCGTTAACAACAACAGTACCACTGGTTTCCTCAACTGTACCTCAAGTATCAACAACAACAGAAACTGCGGCGTCTTCAACAACAGTGGGACTGGTCTCAACAACGACACTTTCAGCGTCCACAACAACTGACACTCCGGCGTCCTCAACAACTGTACCAATGGTCTCCACAACGGTAACTCCTGTTTCTACAACAACAGAAACTGCGGCGTTAACAACAACTGAACCACTGATCCCCACAACAACACAACCAGCATCTACAACAACTCCAGCGTTAACAACAACAGTACCACTGGTTTCCTCAACTGTACCTCAAGCATCAACGACAACAGAAACTGCGGCGTCTTCAACAACAGTGGGACTGGTCTCAACAACGACACTTTCAGCGTCCACAACAACTGACACTCCGGCGTCCTCAACAACTGTACCACTGGTCTCACAAACAGCACTTCCAGTGTCCACATCAACTGAAACATCGGCGTCCTCAACAACTGTACTGTTGGTTTCCACGACGGCACCTCCAGTATCCACAACAACTGCAACTGGGACATCATCAATAACTGTACCGCTGGTCACCACAACTGTGTCGACAACAAATTTGGTGTCAACAACAATAGTGCCACTCGTGTCCACAAATATGACGACATTTATATTAATTGAAGATGGTGTGGATCCAACAATTATGCCACCAGTTACTTCTGGAACAACAGCACCCGAGCAATCAGTGATAAACCTTGGGTTTAGCATGAATGAAGTTTTCAGCCCAGAACTTTCACTATCGTTTTCTGCTGAGTTTCGAATTTTGGCAGAAAGAATTGAAGAGCAGGTAATTTTTTGTAATGTTCTTTATGACATACTGTGCAAGACACAAGTTGGCCCTTAAATCGCTAACAACAATTTCTTTAATGACATTCTTTTTCTCTTTTTAAATGAATAATGTCCTTCTCTGTGAATGGCAGTCATTACTAAAGCTGGAGTTATGATTTTAACAAAATAATAATGGGCTAATTATGGTGACATTTTTTATCTTGAAAAGTGGGATGAATTCCGATGGTTAGGAATTTATAGAACTTTGCAAACCAAATGCATTCAATTTAACACAGTTCTGACAAAGGAATGACATAAAATGGACCTACAGCTTGCTTGAAACTGTGAAGTTAGCATCCCCATTTTACAAGGATGGAAATGGAAAGCATCTTTTCTGAGGCTAATCCTTTCAATGAAAGGAAACCCTTCATACTTAAATGTGACACTAGAAAGAAAAATGACTAACATGATAAATAATATTATCTCCCTACAGCTTAATGGAGTATATCGGAGACGTTTTGGACGAAGATTTATTCGATCTCGAGTCCTTTCTTTCCGGTATGCTACATTGACTAAAGTCAAAACATCATTGTGAATATTCACTTTTGCAGTTGGTGATTTCTAATATTATTGTTGTTTTGTGTTCAGTCAAGGTTCAATTGTTGTGGAATCTGAGTTGATATTCAACAGTTCAGCCACAATACCAGAAACTACCTCAGTTGAAAGCACCCTGGTGGAGACAGCAAGCAATGGCACCCTTGCCCTTCCTGTAAATGTGTCAACGATTACTGCATTCTGTAAGATTTTGTTCTTGTTCCAAATGAAATGCTTGGGTTTGATCGTAAAGTTACACAATTTAACATAACCAATCAAGGAATATGCTTAACTCCAACCCCTTTTATTTTTTACTCCTCAAATAATCATCTTTTAATGAAATGTTCTAATCTTGCAAAGAGGACCCATTAATGATGACATATTTCCATAGGGATCCTGCACTTATTTACGTCAGAATCAAAAACACGCAGCTTTGCATAATAAATGATATATCACTACCAGTGTTCCCCCTAAGCTGCGCGCGTGCGCAATTGTGCACTGCTCGCACGTTCTCAGCGCACAAGAAAATCTAGCCAGCGCACAAAAATGAGGGCTCAAAATTACTTATTAAGAAGCGACTTAAGTCAAATTTACAGAGTGTGAAGGTAAAAATACACGGGTTCCCCTGACGTTGTGTCCTAAGCGCGGTATTTTGAAGACGAGTATAAGTAGAACGAAGTTGAGTAAAGTTAGTAGAGTTTGTCGAGAACCGGCCTCTTCGGCTCGGCTCACTAAAAGCAACCGGCTCTTTCGGGTCCTCAACAGCTCCTCAGGGTGTTTTTGCTTCTTTAATTCCAACATGACCAAATATTATGTAAAATTATGCACAAAATTACTTAAAGGAAGGGGGGAATAGAACAAAAAAGAAAAAAATACCAAAATGAAAAAGTAGTGAAAAGCTGAGAAAAAAGAAAAAAAAGAAGAGAAAAAAAGAAGGAACATTTTAGAAAAAAGCCAGAAAGCCAGAAAATAAAGAAATGTAGGAAAAAAATAAATAGGGAACAAAAAGAAAAAATAAACACAATGAGATTTTTTAAACGGAATTTAAAAAGAAGTAGAAAAAAAACACGGAAAAAAGAAGAAAAAGTTTCCAATGATATCAAGTGAATCTTGTTGCCAACATTGCACTTCCACTAAAAAATGTGATTAAGTACAGATTCAGATTCAGATTCAGATCTACTTTATTGTCATTCTAGTACACGTGTATACAGAACGAAATGTCGATGCATCTGACCCCCACAGTTTCCTTGAATGTACAGATATAAATAATGTTGTATTGTATTTTGGCTACGTGTAGTATTTTACCATAGTGCCGATAGTGCAAGAAGAGTAGCTAACCAGATGTGCAAAATGGGCAGTCAGGTTAACAAGTCAGGTACACAGTAACATTAACACTGTAACAATAACGCTGTAATTACAATAGTGCAGAGAGCAATGTGCAAGGAGTGGCAAGCTATAAAAAAAACTGCCAGTAGTGCAAAAGTCAGATTAGCAGCCGTTTAGATTTAAGTTAACTATATGTTAGATTGACCATTTAACAGTCTAATGGCCAGGGGGACTAGACTATTGCGGAGCCTGGTGGTCCTGCACCGCACACTGCAGTACCTCTTCCCAGAGGCTAGCAGAGTGAACAGTCCATGATGGGGGTGAGAGGGGTCCCCGGTAATGTTTTTTGCATGGGATAGGCAGTGCTTCTGGCCAATGTCCTGAATGGAGGGAAGTGTAGTCCCGATTATTTTCTCTGCTGTCCTCGTTACCCTCCTCACACTACCCCAGTCGGTAGCGCTGCAGCCTCCACACCACACAGAGATACAGTTGGTCAGGATACTCTCTATGGTGCCCCTGTAGAATGTAATGAGGGAGGGTGGGGGCAGGTGGGCTCTCCTCATCCTCCGCAGGAAGTACAGGCGCTGCTGTGCCCTCTTAACCAGTGATGCAGTGTTTACGGACCAGGTGAGTTTGTTTGTAATGTGCACCCCTAGGAACTTGATACTGCTGACAACCTCCACAGCCTTGTTGTTGATGCAAAGTGGGGCATGGTAGGGCTGGTTTTTCCTAAAGTCGACAATGATCTCTTTAGTTTTGTCGACATTCAGGACCAGGCTGTTGTCCCTGCACCAGCCCACCAACTGCTCCACCTCCTCTTGCTCACCGACTTTGTGTGAACGCTTAGACCCGTGGAAAATTACAGGGAACATTGATTACTACTAAGAGTACTAAAATCCTTTCAATGTTGACATTTCACAGTAGTGGTTAAGACCACAACTGCGGGACCTGTCCAGACAACATCGCCATCCTCTGGCACTACAACCATCTCACCTTCTGGAACAACAACATTGGAAGCATCCAACATTACAACCGCTTCTCCAGATTCAAATACGAATCCTCCTTCAATCAATGAGGGAAGCCTCGAGCTGGTGTTTCGTATTGACCGAACATATACGTCAGATCTCAACAATGTGTTGTCGGCAACATTTCAGTCTTTGGCTTCAACAGTAGTTTCTGAGGTAAAATGTGTTTCTGTTATTTGCAATGACTCAAATGTCATTTGACGTCGATTCATTTGTGGAGGTGACTAAGTTTGGGTATGAATCAAATTTTGAATTAAGTGTATTTCATTCCAGGTTAACGTGGCCGGTAGAACTGCTTTCGGTTCGATTTTCAAAAGATCTCTTGTTAACTCATTTAGGTAAGAACATTTAATCCATTGATTAAGCGATTCAGAACAGTACAAATAGTTCACCTTGTAATAATGCTCTCTATATCATTTTCACTGAAGGAGTGGATCAATCATTACAAGTATGACCTTGGTGTTCCAAAGTCCATCGGTGGTTCCTTCCGCTAGCGAAGCAACAGCCAGGTTAAGCATAGAACTTGCCGATTCACCTCTAGACATTGTGCCAGGAAGTCTTACTGCAGGTACATGCCTATTTATTTTAGTTATCAAAATAATCAATTTAAAATCAAAATGTTTTCTGACATGCATTGTCAACTGTTCTGCTATCTTCTAGATGCATCTCGGCCTGTGGTGTTCTCCCTGGTGACCACTTTGACGTTGGGGACTTTGGCTTTGAATCTCCATTAACTTATGCTGGAGGGGGGAATTTATTTAGCACTGAAAAATATTGATAAAGGTGGCTATACATGAGTATTCAGATAGTTTGTCAGTGTCGTGTTCTGAAATATTTATTTTGTCTTCTGGACTTTTGAGTCTTTGTACCACCTGTTTGCCCCTTGTCCGTACTTTAACTCAATGTGTTATTGTGCCATCTTGTATTCCAATCAGCTCAATTAACTAATGCGCCAGCCTTCTCTCTAGCCCACGTTTATACAAAGTCACTTCTGTCTTATTTCATTGCACAATGTTGTATATTATATCACCTATGGTGGTGCATCTTCCATTGTTGAAGTTTTACAGTTTTTCTGAATGTGTAATAAAATGTTTAATCCCTATGCTACCTATTGTTTACTTTTAAAATCAGATTCAGATTCAGATATACTTTATTGTCATTCTTGTACACGTGTATACAGAACGAAATGTCGATACATCTGACCCGCACAGTTTTCTTGATTGTACAGATATAAATAAATGTTGTACTGAGTATTGAAGTACTAATTTATAGCTATGTATAGTATTATACAGTAGTGCAAAGAGTGCAAGAGGAGCAGCTAACCAGATGTGCAAAATGGGCAGTCAGGTAAACAAGTCATTATATAATAACAATAACACTGGAGTACAATAGTGCAGAGGAGAACAGATGATCCCTGCAATTAGGACAACATAGAATGAATCCCAAATATTTGAAAAATATTATTATTGCTTGATTATTTCGGAAGTATTGATTAAACAAGTTAAAACTTGTATTGTCATTGAAAACAACATTGAAGTGAGACTTTAGTGAATGTTAGAACTGCAAAGAATGGATCAATAAAAAAATAACTACCGTATTTTCTGCACTAAAAGGCGCACCTAAAAGCCTTTATTTTTTTCAATAGCTGACCATGCGCCTTACAATACAGTGCGCCTTATATATGGATCAATATTAAGTCGCAAAGTCTTGCAACTAAGGCAAGCAGCAGCCGACTAGATTTTTCCTCGTAGGCGATGTGGTACGCGGTGAATGCTGGGATTTATATACCGGCGTTTCATTTCCTAACCAATGTGTCAATCATCATTTGAATCAGTCACTATTGGCTAAAGTTATTCGGAGGTAAAGGGGGCGGATCCTTTTTATTATTTACAGGCTCGCATAGGCTAAAGGGGCGAAACAAAGCCTGCAATTGGCCGAAAAAGATGAATGTGAATCACACGTTGGGTTGCGCTACGGCATTGAGAAAACATTATTTACTATTTTGTATTTGTAAATATTTTACTCTCCTGGATTTACTACACTCACGGTTGTAAGAAGACCATGGTTACGTATCATTATTAAACATGATGGCTGCAAGACAACTTAGGTGAGCTATGCGGCTTTCTATTTTCCCGGTATCTTGTTTTAGAACGATCTTGATGTTTCTGTGATGAGTCTATTTTTAAACTCAATTCAAAGTGTTTTTTGTCATATGCACAGTAAAGAACCCCGTTTCCCTGCACAATAAAATTCTTACTTTGCTGTCCACACAGTTGCCAGCTAAAAATAAAATGGAAACTAAGAAATGTTTGTTTGGCGACATCGTACAGACACCGCATTCGCACGTGTCTACGACACGTATTTGCTTCTTTGCAAGCTTTGGGAATGTTAAGGGGGTAATAAGTTTGACTGAACTATCTGACTGTTTTGTCCACGTTCCCATTAAAGTAAATCTAGATGTATCTGTGTCGGTCAGGCCGACTATGATAATGTGAATCGGCATGTGCCGGTCAGCCAGCCAAGGGTTCCAAATGTTTCAGCTCGTGGCAATGCTGTAAGTATGATTTTTGCAATCTGGAGAAGGAATAAGAGCTTGCTCTGTCCACTCCACGGATCGGCCCGGTATTGCAGTACCTCCGGGAACGGTGCATTCGCACTGATCGCTGCATGGCTCTGTGGCTAGGACCTTGACTCGGCCTCTTGGCTGAGAGCAAGTGTCTCGGCCCCTTGGCTTTGTAGTGTATTATGATTTGACCGATAATTGATAAAGAATATAGAACAATAAACCTTAAAGGAAAGTCATGTCACTAGAAGATTTCCTTGATTAAATTGCTGATTACCCTCCTTATCTAAAATAATAGTCTTGATTGTTGATTGTTTACGAACATGCAACTGAGCGAGGTTGGCTATTCGTGTGCTTCCTCCGTATTTTCTATTTTTTTTATGATAGAAAGCTTTGTGCCCATGGTTATCGAAGTATTTTCGCAACACACGCGATTCTGGTTCTGGATAAAAAATGAGAAAGGCATCGTAGGAGGGAGTTTATCCATCACCATTACAACATTTTCATGACGCAAACCAAAGAGTACACCAGAACGGTATAGGACATCGACCAATAGCATGCACCGTGAATTAAAAACATAAAACCGGAGTCTTCTGTTTCAACATTTTTGTTTGCACTTCAAAATCCGTCAATCAACTCAAGTCAAGGTTTTCGGAATAATCGCAGTAGTACATCAAACACTTTCTAATTAAATGCGTATTTAAATTTGACGGATCCTGGAATCAATCCGTCCATTTTTGGGAACAATAAAGCAGATGTGTGGCAGAGCTTTTGAATCCTGAAAGCGTACTTGTATTATACATATGAATAGCTGGTCTGAAAAAACTACACTCGAAAGCTGAGCCGATAGCCTTCATTAACAATACCTGATGTTAAATTAAAGCGCAAGACCCTCACTTGAGATATGCATGTCATTGTCTGAAGCCACAAACATTCGCCTGAGAAAGAAGATGGAGAGTTACCTGAGCCTGTTTCTTTGGCGCCAACTGCCTCGGACGCTGATTGGCTACCTGCCACTTTTTATACACCCGCCTTTTTGTCACTGGTTGTCAGTCCGTCTGCGAACCTCAGCTTACGCTAGGCAAGCTTTTCAAATCCCGTCTGTTTGCCGGCTCCGACCCCTTTCTGATCCAGACCATGATTTTACACTGTTGTGTCTATTAAATAAAAGAACATTAGACAACTCTGAAGCAAGCGAGCCTTTTGCAAGCGGGAAGAGGTTTTGTCCGCCACTTTTAGCCTAACCCAAGCCCGACCTGATACGAATTTCAAATCCGTCAGACTAAAAATGTCAATTATTATGTGTGTGTTTGGACGAGCTACTCTCTCGCTGACTTTTTAAAAAAAAATTATCCACCTGTAATTTTTCTTATTGAGTTTTTGGTTTGAACAATTTTATTGACACTATTAACAGCAAATAGGGCAGCACGGCGGCACAGTGGTTAGCGCGTGTGCAGCACAGTTCTAAGGTCTTGGGTTCAAATCCAGCTACCAAACCTTCCTGTGCGGAGTTTGCATGTTCTCCCCGTGCTTGCGTGGGTTTTCTCCGGGCATTCCGGTTTCCTCCCACATTTCCAAAGACCTGCATTTCAGGTGGATTGGCCGGTCCAAATTGTCCCTAGTTGTGAATGAGCGATGGAGTTGTCTGTCCCTGTGTGCCCTGCGATTGACTGGCAACCAGTTCAGGGTGTCCCCTGCCCACTGCCTGATGATTGCTGGGATGGGCTCCAGCACCCCCGCGGCCCTACTGAGGATAAGTGGTGCAGCTAATGAGATGAGATTAACAGCAAATAAACAATGTGAGGTTTGAACAATTTTTCTCGACAATCTTAACAGCAATTAAGTATATTTACAATTTCGTTATACCTGACAATATGACGTTTTAACAATTTTTCCCGACATTTTTAACAGCAATTAAACATCTTGTTTAACTTAAATTTTGTCACAAATGAAAGGCTCTTGCGGAACACCACTGATTGCAAATATATAAAACGTAAGTTAATTTTGAAGACCAATTTTCCTTCTAAAACCTGTTTATTCAATTTGAATAACTTCCTAAAAGCCTTGAGAAAAAAAACCTTGAATACTGTATACTGACTAATTTACATAGTGTCTTTATCTACAAAAGCAAGCTCGCAATTGGCCCTTTTTCCAGGATTATGAAGGCACATACTCGTTAGACCCACCTCTCACATCTCTCTTCTGTTTGGAGGTGACTGCAAGGGACTTTTGGTTTTTGAAGAGCGTCATGAGGATGCACAAGCTTCTCCCATCCATGCAAGTGAGTGAATTTCTTGTAAATATTTTCACATGAGCAAGCTTTTCTATGAACAAAGAAAAAGAAATTGCTTGGAATTAGAATAGAAAAGAATAGAATAGAATATACCTTTATTGTCATTGTTACAACATGGGATATATTGTGACAACGAAATTGGACGACTCCAGGTCCACATTTTACAGTGAGGATAAGGAAAACAAAGAGATAAAGGAACAAAGAAGATGTTTTAACTGTCTTGTTTGTATTGTCATTGATTACAACGTGGTGTACATTGTTTACAACGAGATTACGTTTAACAATCCAGGTCCAGCGCGTAATCAATGACTTTATACATACCGGTATTAAAAAAAAGTTTTTTCTATAAAAATAGGCAATATTATTTGAATTTTGAAGCCAGTAATTCAACTTTAATACCCAGTTTCTCACTTCCACCAACACGCTTTGCAACATACATACAAAAATATATTTAACAACTGCACCAGTAAATTAACTACATTGATTGTCAGGAAAATAAACATTAAAACATTGGATATAGTTAAACATTTGTAAAATACATTAGAACAAGGGACAACAACGGCCACCTCAGAACATCCGAGTAGCCCCGGGACTGGTCCTGAAAATAGCTCAAATAGCTCACCAGTGATGGGTCATTGTGATTTTCTTGTGAATTTGATTTCTAACTGCCATGAGAAATCATTCACACGATCAATGTCATTAAATACATGATCAGTCCTTTCAAAATGATATGTAAAACCAGCCAATCATTTATATGCACTTTGTATATCACTCAGTGCAGATGTTTTAGTGGCTGTCGGAGCCTTTTTCAACCTTACTTCTAGATTACATTCTGGTAATAACATAGCAACAATGTAGTAAAAATATGACTTATAAACTTATTATTGAAATGTATATCAAACGAGTAACACTTTGCGCCAATCAGTAAAAAAGGTTAGTGACCGCCGCATTCGAACATGCAGAAGGATTATTTAAGTCAATGTTTTTCAACCAGTGTGCCGTGAGACCTTGTCTAGTGTGCCGCTGGAATTTGCCCAATTTTATATTTCCAAAAAAATCAGGCCATTAATCAGTATTTTTGCTATCTTCAGACGAGGAACTGTAATAGTCATCCATATCAATAGGTGGCAGTAGATTTGTATATACTTTTCATGTACAGTGGGACCTCGCTACTTGGCGGTTGCACGTTCGCGGGTTCAGAGCTTCGCGGGTGTAAAAAATAATAATAATAAAATAAAATATTAAAAAAATAAAATAAAAATTAATATATATATATATATTTTTTAAGCATTTTTGAAGGGGCGTCGCTACTTCGCGGATTTTCACTTTTCACCGGTGGTTTTGGTCCCCATTAACCGGGTGTAAAAAATAAAATAATAATAAAATAATTTTAAAAAATAAAAATAATAATAATAATTGTTTTTTTTTCAAGCATTTTTGAAGGGGCGTCGCTACTTCGCGGATTTTCACTTTCCGCAGGTGGTTTTGGTCCCCATTAACCGGGTCTAAAAAATAATAATAATAAAATAAAATAATTTTTTTTAAAAAAGAAATAATAATAATGATAATTTTTTTCAAGCATTTTTGAAGGGGCATCGCTACTTCGCGGATTTTCACTTTTTGCGGGTGGTTTTGGTCCCTTAACCGCGGTAACCGAGGGATTACTGTACTAATTACCTGCTCATGAGGTAGCACAGGAACAACTTTATTTGTTGAACAAAGCGGTCTAAGATTGTACCGTAAAAAAAACATGAATAAAGCACATCACTCTTCTTTATCTTAAGTATTATTTTCTTCTTTTAATATACTAATTATCTGCTTACGAGGTTGTACAGTGAAATATTTGACATAACTTTTCGACGGACGGTGTGCCTCCGAACTTTTATATAAATAAAATTGTACCTTGGTTCAAAAAGTGTTGAAAAACACTGACTTAAGTGTTCGTCTGTGAAATTAAAATAAGTGTTTTGTGCTTTGAATGAATTAAAAAGCATGATTTGCATTCACATGGATATACATTTTATATATATATATATATATATATATATATATACACATATTTGTGTGTAATAAGGGTTGTGAAACGAAGCTTGACGTTGTTGTCAGTTGTACGCTTTGAAGTGTCTTTTTGCCACCATCGCATTGTCCCTATAGTCTTCATTAAAGTCAGTCATGTCAGCTAAAACATCAACTCATTGGCATAGCAAAAAAAGAACTGTCATGTGAGCTCTGATATTCTACACACTTGAATGCACGGATTGATTTGACTAAAGAAAACAACCAAAACGATTCATGTAGGGGAATTTCATCATTTGAGGTCATTTATTGAGAACTATGGGCTACCACTAAATCGGCTCCATACTCTTATTTTCTTATAGAATCAGACAATAATGCGGTTGTAAATGACATTTTACAAGTATTCCGATTATGTAAAGCCACGCAAACGAACACAATAATCAGATAGAAATTGAGTAGGTATTTTTATTTTCTGATTGCTTGTGCATAAGCACATTTTTCTTGTTTTGGGATATTTTCAGAGAAAACAACAACAACAAAAAAGTACAGCAACATTTCCATTTTTTTTTCTTCCCTCGGTAAAATGCCACAGGTTTTATCCATCAGTATATAATGGACGTCACAATTGTATCCATCTGTATATAGCGTAAGTCTATGCATTTGACTCGCTACGTTAGTTCATTTTTGAGTAAACAAGCACGGTACTTGGTTGAATTTGGTATATGACATGAATGAAATAATCTTTTAGTTAATGTCACAACAGAAATATTTGAAAACAGCATCTATTTGAGTAAGGACATCGTGATTGCCCCCCAAAGTGATTGCTTGCATGCGCGCAAAAATGTGGAAATTATATATCTTGCCAGTTGCATTGAAAAATGGATCCTTATATCTTATTGATCAACTTATTTTGGAATTTTTGTTGCTGCTAAATGTTATTGTACTACTCTTTATAGAATAGAATAGAATAGAATATAATATACCTTTACTGTCATTGTTACAAAATGGGTTAACATATTGTGACAACGAAATTGGGCATAACACTCCAGGTTCACACATTCACAGTGAGGTAAAAAAAAACAAGAAGATAAAGGAACAGAGAAGATAAGGCTATAAAACAAGGAGGATAAGGTTATAGTTATAATTTACACAATATTTACACAAAGAAATGTCGGCATGTAGGATGTTACATAAAGTTTGGTATCATAAGGGTTTGTGCGATATGCATTTGGTGCAAAAATAGTCATCATAGTGCAAAAATTTGCACTATTGTAACGATGCACTTTTGATCATCGCAATATTACTACGACTTAGGGCCAGACTCAAAGTACTACTATGTAAATATTTTAGCCTACAGTATTTGTCCGGGCATACTATGAACTTAATTTCTTTTCAAACTAATTTTGAGTGTTTATCCCGGAACGCCACATCTATTCTTGAAGCAAACAATGTTCAGTATGTTGTTATCAATGTCAATAAAGACAATTCAACTCAACTCGAATGCCATGTCTCATCCAATCTCATTAGCTGCACCGCTTATCCTCAGTAGGGTCGCGGGGGTGCTGGAGCCCATCCCAGCAATCATCGGGCAGTGGGCAGGGGACACCCTGAACTGGTCGCCAGCCAATCGCAGGGCACACAGGGACAGACAACTCGCTCGCTCATTCACACCTAGGGACAATTTGGACCGGCCAATTCACCTGAAATGCATGTCTTTGGAATGTGGTAGGAAACCGGAGTGCCCGGAGGAAACCCACGCACGCAAGCACGGGGAGAACATGCAAACTCTGCACAGGAAGTCCGGTAGCTGGATTTGAACCCCCACGGTAGGTTCCCAAGATCTTAGAACTGTGCCGCACCCGCGCTAACCACTGCGCCGCCGTGCTGCCCCCAAATGCCATGTATACGGGGTTAGTTTGTTTAGAGGCATGTAAACAATTCATTCGGATTGCTCCAGAAATTCAATCACATTAATGCTTGCATGTTCCAACTGTCACTGAAAATCTTCATGTTTCGACAGGTTGAACAAGAAAATGGAAAACAGTAGCTATGAAGACGCTGCAAACACAACACTTGTGATCGATCATGACTCCTGCGCAATATCAAGGAAGCCAGTGTTTCGTATTATGCTCTACGCCTTCTTCTTCGTCTGCACCGTTTGCACCGTGGTGGGCAACTTTTTGGTGGTCTTGTCTATCGCCTACTTTAAACAACTCCAATCGCCCACGAACACCTTTGTCATGTCGCTAGCTGTGGCTGACTGCCTCGTTGGACTTGTTGTGATGCCCTACAGTGTCATTCGGACAATGGAAGGGTGCTGGTTCTTTGGGTCGCTCTTTTGCCAGCTTCACTCCAGCCTGGATGTCATGCTATGCACTGCTTCTATTTTTCATCTGAGTTGCATCGCCTTTGACCGCTACTATGCCGTCTGCAACCCGCTCGTTTATTCTTTAAAAATGTCTGAAGGTCGAGTGGCTTTCCTCATCGTCATCTGCTGGGCCGTACCCATGCTGATTTCCTTTGGTCCCATAATGCTCGGTCTCCACAGTGCCGGGGTTGACGTCCTGCTTCCTGAAGACGTGTGCGTTTTGCTGGTCAATCGCATCTACGCTGTCATGGCGTCCTTGATAGCCTTTTACCTTCCGATGGTCGTCATGCTGATGGCCTACTGGAAGATATTCAAAGCAGCCAAACGACAGGCGAGGCAGATCAGCGCCATGGAAAGCCAGATGGCAGCCGGAGTGGGAAAAGACTCGAGCAGAAAGAAAAAGCATCGTAACGCCATGAAGAGAGAGCGAAAGGCAGCAAAAACCTTAGGCATTATTATGGGTGTCTTCCTCATCTTCTGGATGCCATTTTTCACTGTCAACATCGTGGACCCCTTTATTGATTACAGCACAGAAGTGGTCGTCTGGGACATTTTTTTATGGCTGGGGTATATCAACTCATCACTAAATCCCTTCCTGTATGGCTTCTTCAATCGCTCCTTTCGCAGGGCATTCCTCATGTTCATGGGCTGTAGGATATGCCAACCTGGGATATCCCCTGGGATGGAGCTATCACATACGAGGAAAGAAGTAAATGACTGTGCAGATAGATGATAAAAGGATTTTTGTGGTGTTGAAAACCTTGGCGGAGAGCTGAGGCAGTTTAAGTTCTCAGCTGAAAGGGGTAAAACAATGAAGTCCTGCTACAAGCACAAGCTTACATTATTTGTTTCATTAACAGAATGACCTCAAAATAAAGTCTTCTTACATGCATTGTCAACTGTTCTGCTTTCTTCTAGATTGTGGTATCCTTTTTCAAGATGAGAGCTACTTTTAAAATAACCTATCAAGTTTTTACTATGTTACTTTGCTATTAACAGGTTAATTATTGTAAGTGGGGTTGAATCGACTCACACAAGTACTAAAAACATAATTTTACTAGAAAATCACAATGACTGAGTAATGGTCTGCTGTTTTAAGAACAGGTCTGCGGGTACCTCGGCTGTCCTTATGGGGCACCCAGTGACCACCACGTTGCCAACCCATGTTCGAGATGCATCTCTGCAGAAGGTTTTGTTCATTTAAAAAGATAAAGTTAGTCTTATTTAAAGATATTTTATTTAAATGTTCATAAAATAGTGGAAACCCTGTTTAAAATGTACAAAATGTTCTCATCCAGACAGTTTTGATCAGTAAAAGACATATTTTACTTGGATTAAACAATAAACCGTATTTAAAATGCGGTGAACTATTAACTATATATATATTATATTAAGCAAATAAATAAATAAATAAAATAAGAATAACTGCACCATCTTCTACTTGTCAGTTGTGCTCATTTTAAGATTTGTTTTTTTTAACCAAGGGTAAAATAATGAATGAAACAAGAGGAACAATGTACGATGTCAGAGGCAGTTTTGTTTAAACAATCATTGTTTTTACCTAGATAAAAAAAAAAAAAAAAAAATATATATATATATATATATATATATAGTCATTTCTGACTCTTTTTGGAAGATTGATTCAGAGGAGGGGATTCCCAGCCCCCTCGCTCAACCCAACTGAGGCGTTGGGAGTCATTAGGTGACCAAGCCCCCCAATTCCAACCCCTAATGCTGAACGCCAGGCAGGGAGGCAACAGGTGATAAAATTTGAAAAATCACCTAGTTAGATAAGACTCTTTTGTCTCATTTAAGTATTTTTAGTAAACTAGAAAACAAGTTAAAGTATTAATAAGTTAAAAAACAACCAGACAAAAAATGTAAAATCAGCACAATTTTACACCAGTTTGTAGTTTTGCAGCTATGACATCGGCTAACACAACTTCAGCTTGTTGTTAAGGAATCCATCTATCCATTATCTCAAGTCGCAACTCACTCGCTCAATCACACCTAGGGACAATTTGGAGCGACCAATTAACCTGACATGCATGTTCTTGGAAGGCGAGAAGAAACCGGAGTGCCCAGAGGAAACCCACGCAGACACGGGGAGAACATGCAAACTTTGCACAGGAAGGCTGTGCCGCGGACGCGCTTACCACTCAGTGTGCCGCCTTGTTGATGAAGTATTCTGCATTTAATTCAATTTAAATGAATGCAAATGGAAAACTACTTACTACGACCGGGCAAAGTAAATCTAACTGAAAATAGGTTTATTTAAAAAAAAAAACACACACAAAAATTGCTCGGGAAATGATGAAACTGGGACAACAGTGTAATAGTATAAAGTAATGGATCCGCAGGTTCTAGAGCGTTCTCCATTCGGGCCCCGGTCCTGTGGAATGCTCTTCCCCCTGAGATTCGAACTGCTTAAATCTAGGCTTAAAACACAATTCTATTCTATAGCATATGAATGACCTATATTTTATGTTGACAATATATTTGTATTATTTGCCCTCATGTAGGTTTTAGATCAGGGGATGGTGTCATAATAATCTGTGGTTTGCAATAATCTGTGGTCTGTGCAGTCCTTTGAGACTCTTTGTGATTAAGGGCCTCAAACAAATAAACATGACTTGACTTAACTTATTATGTGAAGGGAAGGCGGTATTACGTAAATTTGGAGGCAAAATATTACGCCATAGCAGTTGCCTGAAATATGCCTATATAGTACACTGTTTGTGTCCTATTTGGAATTGATAGAAGAAAGGTGTATTTGCCTGGAGCACCAAATTTAGCAAATTGTCTTTAACACGTTCCTGTACGAAAGTGCGGCTTCCCCCTGAGATCTCATCTGCAACCTCAGTGGAACTGTTTAAATCTAGGCTTAAAACACACTTCTATTCTAAAGCTTATGAATAACCTATATTTCATGTTGACTATATCTGTGTATTATTTGTTATTGCAACACCCATTAAAGCCTGGTCATCCAGGAAGGAGGATTACCTCATGTGCGGTCCCTTCTCAAGGTTTCTTCATTTTCCTCATGTTGAGGTTTTTGAGTTTTTCCTTGCCCTCATGTAGGTTTTAGATGAGGGGATGGTGTCATAATAGCCTGTAGTTTGCAATAATCTGTGGTCTGTGCAGCTCTTTGAGACTCTTTGTGATTAAGTGCTATCAGGGTTGGGTAGGGTTACTTTAACTGGATTACTTTCAATTACTTTTGGATTACTCCAATACCAAATATGCTAATAAAAGACAAAAGAAACGAAATATGAATAAAATGATGACTCACAACACGTGGTAAGCTTTCTCTCCTGGCTTTGATCTCTGGCAAAATGAACATAAAATGCGACAGAAACAAAATGAAAATAAATCCTAACAGCTTGCCAACATCATTTTTGCCGTTCCATGTATTCCGTTACTCCCCAAGCCTGCACAAAATGTAGTCATTTTATTCATATTTAGTTTATTTTGTCTTTTATTAGCATATTTGGAATTTGAGTAATCCAAAAGTAATTGAAAGTAATCAAGTTAAAGTAACCCTACCCAAGCCTGAGAGCTATACAAATAAACATGACTTGACTTGCTAGCAGGCATTGGGGAGTGAAGGGTATTGCTAGCATAATGCTACTCGCAGTATGTTAGCTAAAACAAAACACAACAATGTCTATTTTGTACGGTATGTATGCAATACTTATACAAAAAAATTCATTCGGGGTATTTACAAAACGTACTTAGGTGATGTTAGATATTCAAAACAGTTTCCGGGTCGTTTATTTAAATACATCGATTTAGGTGTTTGCTAATGAACATCCTGAAGAAAAAATATATATATGTTTACCTTAATATGCTTACCTCAAGTCCATCATATTCTCGGTCTTGGTGGTGATTTAGGTTTTAAAACGTTGTGTGTTCTCCATTTAAAACGTTTATTTTATTTTTCCTTGCTGACTTGTTCTATAATCCCACCTAGTGGCGAACGTTAGCTGTTAGCGAAAGTACAGGTTCTCTTTTTTTCAAGTTCGAGAAAATTCGATACCTTCCGAAATAGTTTGAAAGTTTTCCTTGTCACAAAGAAAATCATTTATTTAGAAGTGTGCACTGCTAAATAAATACAATTCTAAAAAATAAACAAATGTAAATAAAATAACATTTTTAAAAAAATGTTTTTGTCTCTCGAACTTCGACATTTTTCGAGACGAAACGTGCCTAAAATAATTAATGTCACAACGGAAGTGAAAACATGGAGATTTGCTCAAAATAAAATAAAATAAAATTGTTTTATTTTAAAATCATTATTGTTCTTTCGTGTCGTGGGAATCTTTCAAGTTCAAGAATGTTTGAGACGTTCCTATCTATCCACCCATCCATTATCTGCACCGCTTATCCACAGTAGGGTCGTGGGGGCGCTGGAGCCCATCCCAGCTATCTCCGGGCAGTTGGCTGGGGACACCCTGAACCGGTTGCCAGCCAGTAGTAGGGAGTTACTAAACTAGTTTAATGCTTCTTTTTGTCCTCGCGTGGTCAGACAGTGAAAACTTATAAGTGTGCTCAAAACAAAAAAAAAATACATGAAAAATAAATCAAAGACGTGCAATTTTTAAGTGATCAATATAAATATAGTGTTTGTAAAAGCATTTGGAGTGTGTAAACTGCAATGCATTGTGTAGAGCAAATTCAATAAAGTAAATATGATAACTGAAGTGAAATGGTTAGTTTGCTGCATGCTATGCCATTTTTGCATTTGTTATTTTCAAAAAACGGCACTATACTGACATCTAACGGATGGCGCGAGTAATTCTGATAATGCAATACAATACACTTTCATCAATAGGAAATAGAATTAGTTTTTTAAATTAAGGTTTTAATTTTTTGCACAACTAAACAAAGACAACATGTGAAACAAAGTATTCATGTTCTGTTTCATTTTACAGTAGCACTCTGCACATAAAATTAGAATGGCCAAGGACATATGTATCTGCATTTAATTCCCTCGATCTGCTTTATTAAATGCATTGTCGACATAAACCACAGGTGTCAAACAGGCGGCCCGCGGGCCAGATCAGGCCCGTTAAGGGATTGAATCCGGCCCGCGCGACAACACTCAGAGAGGCGCAAGAGAAAAACAAGCTGCAGGTTGAAATGTGTCCACTTGATGTTGCCAAAGAGAGGTGCCTCGAGCAAAGACACTGTACTTGTATTTCTTTTTTTTCCCTCTCTCTCTCTCTCTCTCTCTCTCTCACTCTCTCTCTCTCTTTCTCTCTTCCACCCCTTTTCTCCCACTCTCTGTCTCTGTCTCTTTCTCTCTCTCTGTCTTTTTAACTCATTTTGCTCTGTCTTCTTTTTTTCCTTTTTCTCTCTTTTCTCTTTCTTTCTTCCTACCCATCACACTTTCTTTTCTCTTTTCTCTCCATCTGTATTTCTATTTCTCTTTGGATTTCTTTCCTCCTCTCCCTTTCTTTTCCCCCTCTCTCACAACTTTCTACCTCTTTTGTTTCTCACGCTCTCTCCCTCTCTCTCTTTTTCTTTCTTTGTCCCGCCCTCTCTCTTCTTTTCCCTCCCTCTTTCTCTTATTTCTTTATCTCTCTTTTTCTTTCTCTTTAATCCACTAGTCCGGCCCCCGACAGAATGTTTGTTCTATCGCGTGGCCCCAGAGTTAAAATGAGTTTGACACCCCTGAGTCATAAACCAACATCCATGATTATAAAAAAAGTGCAATTGAAACATGTGTGTGGAACTGAAATAATGTGTTTAAGCGTGGAACATTGATCATTCTGAGGTGGGGCGAAGTAAAGCAGGTAATAACATAGTAACAACATAGTAATAACATGATTAGTTGTTATTTTAGGAATGCATATAAAACTGGGTGCCCTTTGTGCTAATTAGTAACAAAAAGTAGCTCTCAGTTTGAAAAATGATGATCCCTGGTCTACTGAATTGTTTTATTTCCTGTTTGGATAATGTTATCATTTATAAAATGTTCTGGAGTTCCTTTAGGCCAAAAGAAGATGGCTGCTTGCACATACGGTGGCTTGCGAAACTATTTGGCCCCCTTGAACTTTGTGACCTTTTTCCACATTTTAGACTTCAAACATAAAAATATACAACTGTAATTTCTTGTGAAGCATCAACAATAAGTGGAACACAATTATGAAGTGGAACACACTTTATTGGATATTTTAAACTTTAACAAATAAAAAAAGTTGGTGTGCAAAATTATTCAGCCCTATTGAGTTAATACTTTGTAGCGCCACCTTTTGCTGCGATGACAGCTGCAAGTCGCTTGGGGTATGTCTCTATTAGTTTTGCACATGGAGAAACTGATATTTTGGCCCACTCCTCCTTGCAAAACCGCTCGAGCTTAGTGAGGTTGGATGGAAAGTGTTTGTGAACAGCAGTTTTCAGTTCTTTCTACAGATTTTCAATTGGATTGAGGTCTGGACTTTGACTTGGCCATTCTAACACCTTGATATGTTTTTCGGCGAACCATCCCATTGTAGCTTTTGCTTTATGTTTTGGATCATTGTCTTGTTGGAAGACAAATCTCCGTCCCAGTCTCAGGTCTTTTGCGGAAATCTTAATTCTGTGTCCAAATCCAGCTTTAAACTTCTCTACAGCAGTATCTCGGTCCTGCCTGGTGTGTTTTTCGTTCTTCATGATGCTCTCTGCGCTTTAAAAAGACCTCTGAGACTATCACAGTGCAGGTGCATTTATAAGGAGACTTGATTACACACAGGTGGATTCCATTTATCATCGTTAGTCATTTAGATTAACATTGAATCATTAAGAGATCCTCACTGAACTTCTGGAGAGAGGGGCTGAATAATTCTGCACTCCCGCTTTTTTTGTTTTTTATTTGTTAAAAAAAGTTTAAAATATCCAATAAAGTGTGTTCCACTTCATGATTGTGTCCCACTTATTGTTGATGCTTCACAAGAAATGACAGTTTTATATTTTTATGTTTGAAGTCTGAAATGTGGCAAAAGCTCACAAAGTTCAAGGGGGCCAAATAGTTTCGCAAGCCACTGTACTAGATCCGTATTGAAATAAAGCAGTCGTAAAAACTTTCATAAATCTACCTATATGTCCTTGCTCCAAAATGGCATCAGTTCTGATTTGCAAACATCTCATCTCATCTCATTAGCTGCACCGCTGATCCTCAGTAGGGTCGCGGGGTTGATGGAGCCCATCCCAGCCATCATCGGGCAGTGGGCAGGGGACACCCTGAACTGGGGCACACAGGGACAGACAACTCGCTCGCTCATTCACAGCTAGGGACAATTTGGACCGGCCAATTAACCTGACATGAATGTTTTTGGAATGTGGTAGGAAACCAGAGTGCCCGGAGGCAACCCACGCAAGCACAGGGAGAACATGCAAACTCCACACAGGAGGTTCGATTTCATGACCTCAGAACTGTGCCGCACACGCGCAAACCACTGCGCCGCCGTGCTGCCCCCATTAAACATCTCATCTCATTAGCTGCACCGCTTATCCTCAGTAGGGTCGCGGGGGTGCTGGAGCCCATCCCAGCAATCATCGGGCAGTGGGCAGGGGACACCCTCAACTGGTGGCCAGCCAATCGCAGGGCACACAGGGACAGACAACTCGTTCGCTCATTTACACCCAGGGACAATTTGCAAACATCAAACCCTGTAATTCCAAAAAAGCCTTTGGAGGCATAAGTCCTCTCTAAATGTCCGTCCCTCTAAATGTCCGTCTCTCTCAGTCCGTAGCACTCAGCCAAGTCATAGATGTGATAACCGCTTTGCTCACAGACGTTATAAATCCCCGTCGGAACGCCGTCCACCGCCGCGGGGGCGCCGTTTCTCCCCGTGCCCCCCCTGATCCTATTGGACAGGTTGTTGACTGTCTCTTTGAGCTGAAAAGAGGACTTCTGCAGGGGAGAGAACAGGTGCCATCTTTTCAACGTGTCCCCCGGCCTGCTCAACAACGAGCCAGGCTGCTGGGAGTCTTTTGGTTCCGAGGCCATCCCCTTGACCGCCGAGCGCCATTTCTGGTCGTAGAAACGGCGGAGGACACGTCGCCGTTGGCGACAGCGGCACATGAGGAGACGTGTGAAGGCCCTCTGGAATTCTTTGCTGGAGCATGGGTAGATCATCGGGTTGATGCAGCTGTTGAAGTAGCCCAGCCAGAAGACCACCTTGAACACCGTCTCCGATGGTTTCAGAGCAGGAAATAGGGAGCCTAGGAGAAGATGGGGAAGGGGGAATGGATGGATAGTTAAATGAGGGGTGGAAAAAAGGGAAACTGCAAAAAACAAGCAAATCAAGCGTTGTTCTGTTGGTTCTGCTCTGTGGCCCATCTTAAGTAATGTTGTGAACAGGGTTGGGTAGGGTTACTTTAACTGGATTACGTTCAATTACTTTTGGATTACTCCAATACCAAATATGCTAATAAAAGACAAAATAAACTAAATATGAATAAAATGATGACTCACAACACGTGGTAAGCTTTCTCTCCTGGCTTTGATCTCTTTGATCTCCGGCAAAACGAACATAAAATGCAGGGTTGGGTAGGGTTACTTTAACTTGATTACTTTCAATTACTTTTGGATTACTCCAATACCAAATATGCTAATAAAAGACAAAAGAAACGAAATATGAATCAAATGATGACTCACAACACGTGGTAAGCCTTCTCTCCTGGCTTTGATCTCTTTGATCTCCGGCAAAACGAACATAAAATGCCACAGAAAAAAAATGAAAATAAATCCAAACAGCTTGCCAACATCATTTTTGCCGTCCCATGTATTCCATTACTCCCCAAACCTGCACAAAATTTTGTCATTTTATTCATATTTCGTTTCTTTTGTCTTTTATTAGCATATTTGGTATTGGAGTAATCCAAAAGTAATTGAAAGTAATCAAGTTAAAGTTACCCTACCCAACCCTGGTTAACAATACTGGATGATACCAATCCATAATATCAAGGTATTGGTACCAGTTTACTCTTTATTTAAGTAAGGGTAAGGTGACTCGCCACTGTGTTGTTAAAAAAATCCCCAAAATGATATTGTATTTAACTTTTTTAACGTTTCTTTGAATATTTTCAACAGTAGAAAAACATGAAATAATGTTTTTGGTCACATTTCAATATGAGCTGAATAAAAGGTTTAAAAAAAAAAAAAAAAAAAAAAAAAAAAAAAAGGTCCTCAAAATGAGGACAACACAGGGGGTCAATCTGCAAATGATACCAGCACTAGGTATCAATCTGAGTAAAAAGTGAATCTACATTGTGAACACATATGTAGAAGTGCCGTACAGAATTTCAAACTTTCTTTAGTCTCCATATGCAATTTTCTGGCCCGTGACATTATTGCAGCCTCAAGCTCCTTATGTTGTGTCATGATTACCGATGCGAGGCACCTGTGCCCGCTCCTTTGGCGCCAACTGCCTAGGACTATGATTAGCTCCCTGTCCCTATTTAAACCCACTCCTGTCAGTCCCCTGTTGTCAGTCCGTCTGCGAACCTCAGTTTACACTAGGCAAGCCATTTTCGACACCGACTCACTCCTGTTTTAGCTCCCGTCTGTTTACCGGCTTCGACCCATTTTCTGATATCGACCACGTTAGTTGCTCCCCTGTCCCGGTTACTGACCTGATTTTTACACTCTCGACAAAGCCATCGCTCGCCACGGAAATACCACTTCCGCGTTCAGAGCAACCTGGTCCCCGTGACCAACGATCACCGGATCGTGTGTGCAATCCTTTCCATCCATTCCACCCATCCATTATCTGCACCGCTTATCCTCAGTAGGGTCGCGGTGGTACTGGAGCCCATCCCAGCCATCTTCGGGCAGTGGGCAGGGGACACCCTGAACTGGTTGCCAGCTAGTCGCAGGGCACACAGCGACAGACAACTCGCTCGTTCAGTCACACCTAGGGACAATTTGGACCGGCCAATTCACCTGACATGCATGTTTTTGGAATGTGGGAGGAAACCGGAGTGCCCGGAGGAAACCCACGCATTTCAAGCAAGGGGGGAACATGCAAACTCCGCAGAGGGGGTTCGATCTCACGACCTTAAAACTGTGCCGCACACGCGCTAACCACTGCGCCGCCGTGCTGCCCGCAATCCCTTCCCTTCTTCCCAATAAAACTGAGAGAAACGTACGCAAGTGGGTCCTGTCTCTGTTCTGGTCCTATCAAGGTTGTGCATGCAAGTACAAGCATTTCTTGAACACATTTGAATAAAATCTTTTTTCACCTTTTTGGGGTTTGGACTACTTAAAAAAGGGTTTTTTCTTACTTTCACCATTTTCATGCTACACTAACAAATAGATTACAAAAAATAATATAAGGACGGACATGAAGTCGATCTCAATGTGTTTTGCCCCGAACAGTTTGCTAAAAAATAAATAAAAGCAGATAAGCGGAGTGGAAAAAAATTACAAGGACTCTTAACTCATTTGGGTATTCTTAACACATACTTAATAGAGAAAATATTATACTTTCAACTTAAAAGACGCACCCCACATTCAAACTTCTGCAAAGACACACTGTTGCTTTTTTATATTTTGTATTTTAAGTACAAACAAGCCATTCAACTTTTATTTTACGTAACATATCATCAAGATGGGTTTCTTCAATGTTCTCTGGTTGATTAATGGTAGTCAGAAAATACAGCTACAGTTGGTGCTTTGCAAGTGGCACCTGGCTTTGGCGACATTTGTTAGACATTTAAAATACATTATTTCACGCAGTCCTCTTTTTTCTCTTGTGCTTCTCTCAGCATTGTCTCACGGGCCACATAAAAGGATGTGGAAGTTTGACACAGAAAGTGTTTTTGCTGATTATTTGAATCCATAGTGTTTTGTTTAGATGAAATATGTCGTTTTACACCAGGGGTGTCAAAGAAGCGGCCCGGGGGCCAGATCAGGCCCGCTAAGGGATTGAATCCGGCCCGCGAGACAACGCTCAGTAAAGCGCAAGAGAAAAATGAGCTGCAGGTCTAAATATGTCCACTTGATGTTGCCAAAGCCAGGTGCCTCTCACAAAGACAGAGTACTTGTATTTCTTTCTCTCTCTCTCTCTCTCTTTCTCTTTCTCTCTCTCTTTTCCTCCCTTTTTCTCTCACTCTCTGTTTCTCTCTCTCTTTCACTTTCTGTGTCTCTTTCTCTTTCTTTGTTTCTCTTTGTCTTTTTCTCTCTCTGTGTATTTTACCTTCTTTTGCTCTCTCTTCCATTTTTCTTTTTCTCTCTTTTGCTCTCTCCTGCTTTACCCTTCTCGCCTTCGCCCATTCTGTCTTTCTCTCCTTCTCTTTTCTCTTCTTTCTATTTCTCTTTGGATATGATTCTTTCTCTCTCTTTCTTTCCCCCTCTCTCACTATTTGTCTTTTTATCTTTTTTTATCTCACATTCTCTCTCCCTCTCTTCTCTCTCTCTCGCTTTCTCCCTTTCTCTCTTTTATTGTCCCACCCTCTCTTTTTTTCTCTCCTTCGCTTCGTCTAACTTCTTTCTCTCATTTTCTTTCTCTCTAATATGTTTGTTCTTTCGTGTGGCCCCCGAGGTAAAATTAGTTTTACACCCGTGTTTTACACCAATAGGGGTTGCTATAGTACACACACAGGGTTTTTATGTTGTTTTGATGTTTTCAGGTTGCTGAAAACATCAAAATTGGTCTCCAAAAACTCAAGAACCTCAAGTTGAACGTGAAAATAAAGGGGTGATTTTGTGCTGCTTACCCATTGGCAAAAAGAAAAAGAAAGGCAACCAGCAGAGGATAAACATCCCAACAACGATTGCGAGCGTTTTGGCCGCTTTCTTCTCCCTGGAGAACTTCATAAGCCGCACAGAGAGCGAGCTTCTAAACGGGTTCTGCTTGCTTCCACTTTTGGACCCGATTGCGCGCGCGTCCTCCTGGAGCGCACCACGACTACAGTGGATCCTCAAAACCACTTCAGCCGACTTATCCCGTTCCCGTTTTACACCCGCTTCCAGGTTCCGGGTAGTCCTTCGGGCCACCACGTAGACCCGAAAATACATGACGAGGACGACGAGCAGCGGGAGGTAAAATGAGAAGAGCGAGGAGAAGATCGCGTATCCGGGTTCCTCGGTAATCCGGCACACGCTTTCATCCAACGGTGGCGGTTCTTTCCAACCCAGTAGTGGTCCTACAGAAATCACCACGGATGAGACCCAAACCAGAACCAGAACCACCCCTGCGCGCTTTTCTGTCATAATACTCGGATACTTGAGGCAATGCTTCACGCCGATGTATCGGTCCACGGAGATGATGCACAAACTGAGGATAGAGGCAGTGCAGCACAGCACGTCCACCGCAGCCCAGATGTTACAGAACACCCTTCCGAACACCCAGCAGCCCAGAACCTCCAAAGATGCCGAAAAGGGCAGAACCACAATACTCAGAAGCAAGTCCGCCATGGCCAGGTTGACGATAAAGAAGTTGGTCACCGTCTGCAGGTGGTTGTTGCAAAGCACGGATAAAATCACCAAAATGTTCCCTGCGATGGCCGTCACGATAAACAAAGCGAGAAAAATCATCAACCCAACCGAACCGGAGTCCAAAATAAAGTTCCAACATGATTCGGTGCTGTTTAGAAAAAACAAATCCAATGCGGTGTCGTTGAGAGGTTCCGGTGCGTAAATCCAGTGTGTGCTCTCGTTCGCTGAGTTTGGAACAGTCATTCTGAATAAAATCACTTGAAAGTCACAAAAAACGAATCCCAGAACCTCTGCATCTTTTTTTCTGGTGCTCGTGGCGTCATTTGGACCTGAGACTGGTTCTGGGATCAGGTCCGCAACCTGCGGCTCCACCCACGGCACCAGTGCGCTTTGCGCACGCGCGTAAAGATCATTTCATGGCACTCAAAATCGTCTCACGTCAAAGCTGTCTTAATGACTCATTAGTAATTTTAATGTTAAAACGAATTATTATAAACATGCTCATCCTCCCTGCCCCAAATACCCCCCCCCCTCCTCAAAATGAATAATTGAAACCATAATATTTAAATTAAGAAAATAGCAAAAAAAGTAAATCGGCTGTCAAACTTAAAGACAAATTGTGTAAAGCTTAAAGAGACAGTGTGTATGATTGACTACTCGTTTGTCTTCTTTTCCAACACAGAAAAAAGTCAGTTAACAACAGGGTTGGGTAGGGTTACTTTAACTGGATTACTTTCAATTACGTTTGGATTACTCCAATACTAAATATGCAAATAAAAAACAAAAGAAACTAAATATGAATAAAATGATGACTCACAACACGTGGTAAGCTTTCTCTCCTGGCTTTGATCTCTTTGATCTCCGGCAAAACTAACATAAAATGCAGGGTTGGGTAGGGTTACTTTAATTGGATTGCTTTCAATTACGTTTGGATTACTCCAATACTAAATATGCAAATAAAAAACAAAATAAACTAAATATGAACAAAATGATGACTCACAACACGTGGTAAGCTTTCTCTCCTGGCTTTGATCTCTTTGATCTCCGGCAAAACTAACATAAAATGCAGGGTTGGGTAGGGTTACTTTAATTGGATTGCTTTCAATTACGTTTGGATTACTCCAATACTAAATATGCAAATAAAAAACAAAATAAACTAAATATGAACAAAATTATGACTCACAACACGTGGTAAGCTTTCTCTCCTGGCTTTGATCTCTTTGATCTCCGGCAAAACTAACATAAAATGCAGGGTTGGGTAGGGTTACTTTAACTGGATTACTTTCAATTACGTTTGGATTACTCAATACCAAATATGCTAGTAAAAGACAAAATAAACTAAATATGAATAAAATGATAACTCACAACACGTGGTAAGCTTTCTCTCCTGGCTTTGATCTCTTTGATTTCCGGCAAAACTAACATAAAATGCAGGGTTGGGTAGGGTTACTTTAACTGGATTACTTTCAATTACTCCAATACCAAATATGCTAATAAAAGGCAAAAGAAACTAAATACGAATAAAATGATGACTCACAACACGTGGTAAGCTTTCTCTCCTGGTTTTGATCTCTTTGATCTCCGGCAAAACTAACATAAAATGCAACAGAAACAAAATGAAGATAAATCCAAACCGCTTGCCAATATCATTTTTGCCGTTCCATGTATTCCGTTACTCCCCAAGCCTGCACAAAATGTAGTCATTTTATTCATATTTAGTTTCTTTTGTCTTTTATTAGCATATTTGGTATTGGAGTCATCCAAAAGTAAATGAAAGTAATCCAGTTAAAGTAACCCTACCCAACCGTGGTTAACAATACTGGATGATACCAATCCATAATATCCATGTATCGGTCCCAGTTTTCACTCTATTTAAGTAAGGGGAAGGTAACTCACCACTGTGTTGTTGAAAAATCCCCAAAATGATACCTATTTAACTATAAATGGTATAACGTTTCCTTGATTAGTCTCAACGGTGGAAAAAAAATCAAATTATGTTTTTGGTCGCATTTCAATATAAGCGGAATATAAGTAAAAAAGTAAAATAAAACAAAAAAGTCCTCAAAATGAGGACAACACAGGCGTTAATCTGCAAACGATACCTGCACTTGGTATCAATATGAGTGAAAAGTGAATAGTTGGTCTGGAAATAGAAGTGCTATTCATTTTTTCCTACATTATCAAATATTATCTGTAAAAATAATTATTGCTGTTGGGATGATGATGCAAGATATCGGTACCTGATACTAACTTAATGATATCTTTAATATTATGAATTGTCCGGTACCTTGATTGTGCATCCTGTATCCGGTATCGATCCCGTCTGTCCGGTATCTTTCTCGTGCATCCTTTATCCGGTATCAATCCCGTCCTGTCCAGTTTCTTGCTTGTGCATCCTTTATCAAGTATCGATCTATCTGTCCCGTCCTGTCCGGAATATGCTCGTGTATCCGGTATCGATCCCCTCTGTCCTGTCCGGTTTCGATCTCGTCTGCCCTTGACTTCTCTGTCTCACTTCTGCTGCCCAGCGATCGTTGAATCGCTGGCGTTTGTGTTCCCAGGCATGACTGTTTCCGTAAAATGACGTTTGGTGTGAAAACGTTACGCGTTTGGGTCCACCGTCTGTTCCGGTACTGGCACATTTCATGGTATCTGTGTTTGGTATCAGTATCAACGATTATTCAAGAGCTCATTACAGTTAAAACAATAGAATTTTGTAATCCTCGAAATATTATTAAAATTAGACCTTTACCTGCAAATTTAAAGCTTTAATGCTTTTTCGGTGCTTGAGTTAAATGACTTTTAACTTGGAGTTAATGCAGCTTTAACTCTGAGTTAAAGCGTTAAGTAAGAAAAAGTGGATGAATAAGAAGTGCATTTACAACAACTCAAATACATAATGTGATTATCAACGTAATGATGTAAATATTAAATAATAAACATAATAAAGATAGAAAACGTGATAGTGACAATATTCTCAGTGACCTACTTTTATAACCCAACATAATCTAATCTAGGTAAACAGACTAAACTAAACTAAAAAGGAGCTAGATAGCTAGCTAAATGAGTAAAAAACAACCAAAAAGCCAGATAGAAAGCTAAGTAACTAGATATCCAACTGGAGAGGAGGCCAAAATTTAGCATGATAACGAGCAAAAAAGGTAAAATGTTAGCTCGATAGCACGCTAAACAGCTAAAAAGGTAGGAGGATAGCTAGCTACAAAGCTATAAAGGTATCCAGATAGCCAGCTACAAAAAACTCCACTAATTTGCTTTATAAAACCCATGAATTTGAATTAAAATTGTTTTATTTTCTGTAAAATAAATTATTAAAAAGATTTAAAAAAAAATTGTTTAATATATGAATATATTCTCATCTCATCTCATCTCATTAGCCGTACCGCTTATCCTCAGTAGGGTCGCGGGGGGGCTGGAGCCCATCCCAGCAATCATCGGGCAGTGGGCAGGGGACACCCTGAACTGGTTGCCAGCCAATCGCAGGGCAGAATATATTCTCATTCTCCTAATTAGTTGCTTACAATAATTTTGCTTGTCCATGAAGCCCGTGGACTGGATATTATTTATTTGATTTTCTAATGTTGTCAGGACCAGAACGGAAACAGGACCCAATTGCGTTACGTTTCTCACAAGTTTTATTGAAGGAAAGAGGAAGGGCTGCGCCCACGATCCGGTGTTCGCAAGTCGCTCTCGTACTCGGATTGTGATCCGAACAAGGAAGTGGATCTTTCGTAGTGAGCGATGGCGGTGTCAGGGACCGAAAAACGGGTCGGTAGCCTGGACTGGGAGAGCAAGGCGTGGTCGAGGTCGGGAACGAGTCGTAAGCCAGAACGGGAGAGTAGACGTAGTCGCGGACAAAAAGAGGTTGTAAGTCAGGATGGGAGAGCAGACGAGGTCAGGATCAAAACGAGTCGTAGCCGGAGACAGATGGGAGCAAAAACGGGAGAGTCAGGGTCGAAAAAGGCTTGCCTAGTAAATACTGAGGTTCGCAGACGGACTGACCACAGGGGACTGACAGGACTGGGTTCAAATAGTGAAAGGGAGCCAAACAGAACCTGTGGCGGTTGGCGCCAAATGAGGTGCATCACATCAGTAATATTGACAAAAATAACAAGTTATCATGTTATTACTATGTTGTTACTCTGATACTACCAGGTTAATTATTAAAAATAGGGTTCAGTCAACCAATACAAAAATCATTTTCCTACAAAATCACAATGATCCTGCACTGATGACTTAGTTTCGTAACAAGTCCAGGAGCACCTGAATTGTCCAGAGTGGGCACCCTGTTCGATACCCCTGGACTAAATCAATCCCACAAAGATTGTCTATTAAAGCAACATGCATGCTTTCCAACGATCTACAGTATTTCAGCCGTGAGTTTTTTGAACTCCTTAAAAATGTCTGGAATTTCCTGTCATGATGTGACGAGTGGAGGAAGAAGAAAGCTTGTGTGCGTCATAATCGTCCGTTTTAATATCGCATCGCCGATCCCGATTATAAATTTCCGATACCCGATCGACTTCACGCGTTCCATTCCCGTAGTCGATTTAAATTCATTGCCCATCGTACCGCTAAGTGCAAAGGCACATGCTCCCATTTTTTTTTCTTTTCTTTTTTTTCTTTTTTTTCTGTCGCTCTCTGTATGGTAATCTTTAATGTGGACTGTGACTGCGCGTACTTATCACGCCTCGGCAGACTGCGTGGGATTGGCTTTGCCACAGGTCATGTTGTTCTTTGATATTACTTGGTGGCCTACGTAAAGCTTCAAAATGTCGATACAATTCTATCTATCTAGCTAGCTAAATAGCACAGTTTCTCCAACTGTACTAGCTTGCTAGCACGCTAGCTTGTCACGACCCAGAATGGAATCTCAGACCCGATTGCGTTCGTTTTAAAGGAATCTTTATTGGATTGAGCTTTGGAAGCCAATGGTTGTCGGTCACTAACAGCGTTGGACGGAATGGCAGTTCCGTGTCAGATAGGCAGAATCGATACGTCTTAGCGGGCAGGTCGATGGCCAGGGCAGGAGAGCAGGTCGTAAGCGTGGGGCAGAAACAGGTCGACACCGAAGGCAGGCAGGAAAGGTCTTTGGTACTGGAATCTGGCAAAACACACAGGGAGACACAAGTACGGTCTGACACTCTCCTCTGGGCGCTGATAGCTTAAGAGGAGAGTGCCAGCCAATCAGAGGGCGCGCTCCTGCGCTCCAAAGGATTACCCCGGGTGTCTTCATTTCGGCAATCATGACATAGCTAGCTTGATAGATATACAGATAGATTTATAGACAGACAGACAGACAGATAAGAACTGTAATATAAATATCCAATAGGATAAACATATATATAACTAGATACTGTATTATTTAGCGCGCTTTCTAGCAAACGGCTGTGCTAGCTAGCTTGCTCGATGGAGATAGGGACTCCCATGTACAATTTCCTAAAGCTTCAAATACTAATACCATTCGATACTGTTCTATCTATCTAGCTAGCTAGATACTCTTTTATCTAGCTAGCTAAATAGAACAGTATCTCCAACTGTACTAGCTTGCTAGCATGCTAGCTATCTTGATAGATATACAGATAGATTTACAGACAGACAGACAGACAGACAGACAGACAAGCAGATAAGAACTGTGGTAGAGATATACACTAGGACAAACACAGAGACAGGGGGAACATGAAAACTCCACAAGGGGAGGCTGCGGTAGCTGGACTTGAATCCTGAACCTCCACAACGCGGGGGGCTGCGCGCTAACTAATCTTTATATTTCTTACAAAAAATATAAACATATTTTATTTATTTATTTTATTTAAAATGAGAAACATAAGCTTTTATGGCAGACAGCAGATAATTATTTTCATCTAAATATATTTCTCTACTAAAATAAGAAATGTAATATTGAAAATGATCAAAATAATCCGCTTAACTAGGCTTTTTTTTTTTAGTTTTAGGTATTTCTTTCCAAAAAAATTATAGAATAACTATTTAAAATACAATAAAATGAGTAAAGTATTGTAAAATTGAGCCAGAATATTTTTTTTTCTTAATTATCCATCCATTATCTACACCGCCTACACTCAGTAGGGCCACGGGGGTGCTGGAGCCTATCGCATCCATCCTCGGGTAGTGGGCAGGGGACACCCTGAACTGGTTGCCAGCAGGTTGTAGGGCAAAGAGACAGACAACTCACTCGCTCAATCACACCTAGGGACAATTTGGGCCGTCCAATTCACCTGACAAACCCATGCAAGCACGGGAGAACATGCAAACTCCACACAGGAAGGTTTGATCCCATGACCTTTTCCTAATTATCTTTTTATTTATTTTTCCATGTTTTTAAGTTTCTACTAATTACATTATGTATATTTTTGTGTTTGTGAAGTACATTCTACAATCTCATGTTAATTTTCTTTTGCTCTTAGGTTGGCACAGAATTGTATTTGCATCGTTGTGGGAAGAGACCACTTCGCTTAGATCAGGGGTGTCAAACTCATTTCAACTCCGGGGCCACACGATAGGATAAACATTCTGTCGGGGGAAGAACTAAAAGGTTAAAGAGAAAGAAAAAGAGAGATAAAGAAATAAGAGAAAGAGGGAGGGAAAAGGAGAAAGGGTGGGACAAAGAAAGAAAAAAGAGAGGGGGAGAGTGTGAGAAACAAAAGAGATAAAAAGTTGTGAGAGAGGGGGAAAAGAAAGGGAGAGGAAGAAAGAAATCCAAAGAGAAATAGAAATACAGATGGAGAGAAAAGAGAAAAGGAAGCGCAAAGGGTAGGAAGAAAGAAAGAGATAAAAGAGAAAAAGGAAAAAAAGAAGTTAGAGCAAAATAAGTTAAAAAGACACAGAGAGAGAAAGAGACAAAGAGCAACAAAGGAAGAGAAAAAGAGAGACACAGAGAGTGAAAGAGACAGAGACAGAGAGTGGGAGAAAAGGGGTGGAAAAGAGAGAGAGAAAGAGAGAGAGAGAGAAAAATGAATACAACAACAGTGTCTTTGTGAGGGGCACCTGGCTTTGGCAACATCAAGTTGACATATTTCAACCTGCAGCTTGTTTTTCTCCTGCGCTTCTCTGAGTGTTGTCTCGCGGGCCAGATTCAATCCCTTAGTGGGCCTGATCTGGCCCGCGGGCCGCCTCTTTGACACCTGTGCCTTAGATTAAAGCAATCTATGTTGATTTGAATTAAAGTAAAAATCAATTTTTGCTGTTATTACTGAAAAAAAACAACAACTTTGTGGAGCAGCCTTCTAGTGTTGTCTTATTAAATAGGATTAGAGTGTGTTGTCGACAGCAACTCTTAAAGACTTTTCAGTGATGCAAAATTTTGTCTTCTATTGAAAACTGCTCTTCCGCTTTTCCTACAATGGCTCAATCAAAGTCATTTTTTTTTATCCGGGGCATCTCGAAGAAAATAAAGAGTTTATTCTTTTTGGCGCGGTGATGTAACTCAGAAAATTGGTTGGCAATTTCAGTGCAGCGTTGCACCCAAAATAAAGACATTTTGTGAAACATTGCCTCCTCAAGACTTCTTTATACAGTAGTCCCTCAATTTCTGCAAAGAATCTGTTCCATAGACTCTGGTTTGAAGGGAATATCCACCAAGTACTCAGTTCGACTTACACTATATATGGACGGACACAACTGTGTTGTTTTCGCCATGGGGTAGAAAATGAAATGGAAATGTCATGGAGAAGTCAACCCCATGGGTGTGGCTTATATTTGTCTCTGTACTGTAAGTTTTTTGATGTATTCTCTCTATGAATACTGTGACAGGAACTTTGCCTCCTACACACACACACAAAACCTCATTCCTGTCAGGACCAGAACAGAGACAGGACCCACTTGCGTACGTTTCTCCCAGTTTTATTGGGAAGAAGGGAAAGGATTGCACACACGATCCGGTGATCGCTGGTCGCGGGAAGCAGGTCGCTCTGAACGAGGAAGTGGCACTTCCGTGGCGAGCGATGCCGGTGTCGGGAGCGGAAAAAACTGGTCAGTAGCCGGGACAGGAGAGCAAAAAACATGGTCGAGATCAGCAACATGTCGAAAGCCAGGAGAGGAGAGTAGACGTGGTCAAGATCAAAAAGCGAAGCCGGGAAAGAAACGGGAGCCAAAACAGCAGTGAGTCAGGGTCGAAAAGCTTGCCTAGATTAAACTGAGGTTCGCAGACGGACTGACAACAGGTGACCCCGCACAAGACAACTCCTTTGTCTCCTGTCAGTAGACTGAATACTGGAGCCGATTGATGAAGTTTCCATTGTAATTAAATCAATCTATGGCTGTGTGGACGGGCAGGGGTTGGGTAGAGTTACTTTAACTTCATTACTTTCAATTACTTTTGGATTACTCAAAAAATATGCTACTAGAAGACAAAAGAAACTAAATATGAATAAAATGATGACTCACAACACGTGGTAAGCTTTCTCTCCTGGCTTTGATCTCTTTGATCTCTGGCAAAACTAACATCAAATGCGACAGAAACAAAATGAAAATAAATCCAAACAGCTTGCCAACATCATTTTTGCCGTTCCATGTATTCAGTTACTCCCGAAGCCTGCAAAAAATTTAGTTATTGTATTCCTATTTAGTTTATTTTGTCTTTTATTAGCATATTTGGTATTGGAGTCATCCAAAAGTAATTGAAAGTAATCAAGTTAAAGTAACCTTACCCAACCCTGGCTGCGGGACACTCAAATGGTGATAATGTCCTGCTTGAACTACCCTACTTGTTCAGTCATTCTTTCCGCGCCGGGTGTGTCATGGTTGCCGTGGTGCCCAATTGGCCCCGCCCGTGTGGCGCCAGCTGCGGCTTTTTGAGGAATTGGCCTTCTGTCTATATTAAGCTCAGCGCTCTCTGGCTTCGGTGGTCAGGCCGTCAAACGAACTTCTGCCCCACAAGTCATGGGTTCTGACTCTGTCCTGTTTTCCTGTTGGTATTTCCAGTCCGGTATTGTTCCCGTTTATTTTTGTCCTCTTTAATTTCGAGTTCCACTTTTGTTTCCGTCTGTTTTAGTCCTGTTTGTTATTTTCTCCTAAAATGAACCAGTTGTATCCATCCATTTATAGTGTAAGTCCGGGCTTCTGACAAGCCGCGTTTCAGCACAACTTGTACCTAAACAGCACATAGTAATGGAGCAAACAGGCCTGGTACTTCCTACATTTTGTTGATCGATATGAATACAATCATCATTTAATTATTTTGAAAGTTGAATTCGTAAACAACGTCTGTTTGCGTATTGAGGTCTCTTTCACTTCGCCCTTTTAATTGGAATAACACAAAAGGCATTAGATGGGGTAATTCATTATTCGTATTGCTCCAATTAGCGCACAGAAGACGGGAAGTGGTTCGAGTGTGCTGGCGTTAGTATATTGATTTTGAAATTACATTAAAAAAGGATCCTGAATTACTTTTTGCTACACTTTAAACACTACAGCTTTAAATACGCTGCAACCTATTATTTCTTTGTGTGTGCCTGCATCGAGGAAAACAGCAAACTGCTCCTTTTCTCTCATACAAAACTATGTGGTGACGTTTGGAAACATTGGGTAGAAATTAGTCCATGTTTTTGTATCTAATAATTACAATATTTTACATTTTGACTCACAAATCAAATCCTCAATTTGGTTCATCACCGTGGCGACAGCACAAAATCCATATCTGTGTTGCAATCTGGCACTATTCTCCACAGTATCGTTGGCCGAGCGCTGTCGTGGAAAAAGACTGGTTCTCAACTGGTCTGACTTTAGGACCCACTGATCTGCCCTAATGAGAAGCTGCGACCCAAACCAAGAAAAACGTTCCATTTTTCAAATGTATCCAATGAAAAGGATGAAATGGAAGTTATAGCAGAGATAGTAGAATAGATTCCCCCCTGCCCCTCCCCAGAAAAAAGACCAGCAAAACCAAAACAACTTCAATTACTGTATATACTCGCATATAAGCCTAGATCTTATATAAGCCTACATTGCATATAAGCGACACAATAAAACATATTTAAAATAACCACATACTTAAACAAATTCCAAATAGTAATAAAGTGTGTACCTGTCACAGTTGCCATGGCGCCCAATTGGCCCCGCTCGTGTGGCGCCAGCTGCAGCTTGCTGACAGATGGGCTCTCTGTCAGTATTTAAACTCTGTCCTGTCAGACCCTTTTTGTCGATCCGTCTGCGAATCTCTGTTTTTACACGGCAAGCCCTTTTTCGCCTGTCCTGTTTTTTCGCTCCTGTTAGTCTCCCGTTACGATCTGTTTTGAGCTAGACCACGTCTGCTCTCCCGTCCCAAATTACGTCCTGTTTTGATCTCGACCACGTCTCTTCTCGCGACCCGAATAACTATCCGTTTTTTCATCTCGACCACTTCTACTCTCCTCTCCTGGCTTTCGACTTGTTTCTGATCCCGATCACGTTTTTGCTCTTCTATCATTATCCTGTCTCTACTGACCTGTTTTTTCTCCTCACGACACCGCCATCGCTTGCCACGAAAGTGCCACTTCCGTGTTCAGAGCGATATGCTCCCCGCGACCAGTGATCACTGGATTGTTTGTGCAGTCCTTTCCCTCCTTCCCAATAAAACTGTGAGACTGGCGGGAGACAAACAGGAGCAAAAAATGAGACGGACCGACAAAAGGGGACTGACAGGACAGTATTGGAGTAATCCAAAAGTAATTGAAAGTAATCAAATTAAAGTAACCCGACCCAACCCTGCATTTTATGTTAGTTTTGCCAGAGATCAAAGCCAGGAGAGAAAGCTTACCACATGTTGTGAGTCATCATTTTATTCATATTTAGTTTCTTTTGTCTTTTATTAGCATATTTGGTATTGGAGTTATCCAAAAGTCATTGAAAGTAATCCAGTTAAAGTAACCCTACCCAACCCTGCCCGCAGCCCATTAAAAATGGGTCCGGGAACTAGCAATACTGGTCCAGAAATATAGGGCTCAGCGGTCGTAAATGTGTGCGGAATTTACAGTATTTATCCATGGAAACTATGATACAAAAAATGGGATGCACCAAGGATGCTAAATTTGAAAAGGAATAAGCAAAAAGCTGAAGAAACATCTTCTACCTTTGCTAAAGACCCGATATGACCGAGGGGACTGGGGCCACACGGGAATCGACTGGTTTTCTTCTCCACGATAAAAATAGAACCGGCACAAAGAAGGTTCGGCAGTTATCAAGGTAACGCGGGCATGAAATTTGCCTCAGTGATCACAACAGGTGAGATGCCCCCTTGAATTTCAACCTTTGCTAACAATGTCGATGAGCTTCACAAAAGGGATTTTATTCAAGGATTAGGCCTTTTTTTTTAAGGCTGGAAAAATGGAAAAAAGATTTTCATGTCGTGTTTGATGCATACAAATGACCACTCTTGATCCTGTCCGTGACCAATGTTCCCTGTAATTTTCCTTACGGGTCTGAGCGTTCACACAAAGTCGGTGAGCAACGCTTGAAACAACTGTGAGCAACCATAATCCCAAGTGTGGCAAGATAATTAATTATCAAACATGTCCAAAACTTGACATCAAGTTACATTTTGCTGAGTTTCCGGCAATGCAAAATTATTTTTCTCTTTTGAATGAATTGACTCATGTACTATTGAAAACGTCGTTTGTTGTTACAATTCTTTCACAAGATTTCCATTTATATTTTTCCTGGTATCTTTTGTCGCACAATACTAACATTTTTGGGGGCTTATTTCCTCGGTTGCACGATACACAACTGTATTTAATCACATTTTTTTACTGGAAGTACAATGTTGGCAACAAGATTGACTTGGTATAATTGAAAATGATTTGAATGCAACACAAACTTTTTCTTCTTTTTCCCTGTTTTTTTTTATTTATTTTTTTAATTCCTTAAAAAAAATCTCATTGTGTCTATTTTTCCTCGCTGTTACTTTTTTCTTTTTGTTCTGTATTTACTTTTTTCCTTTGTTTCTTTCTTTTCTTTTATTTTGGTATTTTTTTCTTTTTTGTTCTATTTCCCCCCCCTTCCTTTTAGTCATTTTGTGCACAATTTTACATCATATTTGGTTGTGTAGGGATGAAAGAAGCAAAAACAACCTGAAGAGACGTTTGGGACCCGAAAGAGCCGGTCCCTTTTTAGTGAGCCGAGCCGAAGAAGCCGGTTCTCGAAAAACTCTACTGACTTCACATTTCAACTTCGTTCGACATTGACTTCAAAATACCGCATTTAGAAAACAGCGTCAGGGGAACCCGTGTATTTTGACCTTCATGCACTTTAACTTTGACTTAAGTCGCTTCTTAATAAGCAATTTTGAGCCCTGATTTTTGTGACCTGGCTCGATTTTCTTGTGCGCTGAGAATGTGCAGGCAGTGCACGATTGAGCACCCGCGCAGCTTAGAGGGAACATAAGGTCGTGACAGAAAAAAGTGTTATTTTTCCTTTTTCCTTTTCTGAAATATTTATGACCCCATTTGGGAGATTTTTGTCATGATTACTGATGTGACTCTACCCCGACTCCTACCTGTCCCGTTTTTTGCTCCCGTCTGTCCCCGGCTTCTACCCATTTATTATCCTGACTATTTTGTTGTTTATTTTGTCGTGAATTTTGCCATTTATTTTCGCTTCTATTTTCTCATTTACTTTGACATGTGTTTGTTTGTGTATTTTTTCATGTATTATGTTGTGCATTTTCTTCAATTTTTTTACCATTTATTCTTTTGAGTATTTTGTCATTTTCAAATAAATCATGTAATACATAAACATATATTCATATATTTTTTGTGATTTGTCATTAACTTAAATCAGTGTTTATTTTGGTATTTATTTTGTTTTGTCATGTTTCTTGTTGTGTATTTGTTGAAATGCACCAAATGTCATGATTACTGATGTGACTCAGCTGTGCCCGCTCATTTGGCGCCAACCGCCGCAGGTTCTGATTGGATCCCGGTCAGTCCTGTCTGTCCCCTGTTGTCAGTCCGTCTGCGAATGTCAGTGAACATTAGGCAAGCCTCTTTCGACCCTGACTCCCACCTGTCCCATTTTTTGCTCCCTTCTGTCCCCGGCTTCGACCCGTTTTGATCCTGATCACGTCTGCTCTCCCGTCCCGGCTTATGACCCCTTTATGTTCCCGACTACGTCTACTCTCCCGTTATGGCTTATGACTCGCTTCTGACCCCGACCACGCCTTGCTCTTCCAGTCCTAGCGACCGTCCCGTTTCTTCCTTCCCTGACACCGCCACCGCTCGCTACGGAAGATCCACTTCCGTGTTTGGATCACCATCCAAGTACGATAGCGACTTGCTTCCCGCGCCTAGCGAACACCGGATCGTTTTTTTTTTTTTTCAAATGGAATCACTTAATTTTTGCATGTTTTCATGAAGAAAAAATAAAATTAAAATACATTTTGTTAGGCCAACATGAGCCAATTTATATTGTAAAAATGGAAATGGGGAGTCATGCATGTTAGGCAGAAGTCGAGCGTGAAATGATAGGAAGCCAGAGGCCGATGAGATCGATAACAATTGCCCAAGCAGGTATTGGACGAATGGGGTCGACACCGGACAGGACGGGACAGACAGGATTGATATCAAAACAGGATATTGAAAATAAACAGGACAAACAAGACGGGAACGAAACTGGAAACTGATATTAAACAACGGGACGGACAGGATTGATAAAATAAACAGGAACTATACCGGACAGGAAATACCAACAGGAAACAGCCCCGAATCAAAACACTCCTCTTGCACGGCAGAGGTTCGTTGACGGACTGACAAAGGAAGAGTGAGAGCACTGAGCTTAAATAGACGGAAAGCCAATCCGTCAACAAGCCGCAGCTGGCGCCACAAGGGGGCGGCCAATTGGCCGCCATGGCAACCATGACATTATTTCATTTATTTTTATCTCTTATTTCGATATATTATTTTATTAAAAAGAGAATAAATAAGTAAGATATTTTCCAATTTTAAAGAGAATCTTGTTCCACCAGACAAATACAATACAATATAAAAATTATAGAATTAATTTAAAAAACATAAATTAAAGTGTGATCACCCCACACATTACTTCAAGACGTTTATTAAGAATTACTTTACTGAAAATTTTAAATAACAAATTAATAATTGAAATTCCTAACAGCCCTTGATTTTTAAAATAAATTAATACTAAAAACCATTTATTTCAAATATAAAAAAACATCAAAAGTACTGTATGAACACAGCATGGTTTCGAGCAACTGGAGCGATGGGTCAAAAGAAAGATTTTGTGGCCTGGAAAGAATGGTTTACGGGCAAAGAAATTGAGCTTTGAGGGGGATTGAGAGCTATTTACACAAGATTAAAGCTATCTGTTATCTTTGGCTGGGGAAGCTCACTTTGCACTGAGCTCCGGCTGAAGTCTTTTTTTTTAAAATTATCATTGCATACTTTTGATTTTTCTCATAACATTTAAGCGAATGTCTATTTTTCTTTATCTTGTAACGATGGGGTGGGCCACATTCGGCCTGTCGGGGATTTTAATCGAGCCCGCCAAATGTTAAAAATAGGATCATAATATATAAAAACCGTACTACTGGTTTATTGTCTAGTAGACCCTCGAAATAAGAAGAAAGGACATCAATGGATTTTGAACTTGCAAGGAGAACAGGAGAGAGCCGAAACCTCGGATAAGAAATTCCAACCTGTCCTAAAAGCCCTCCCCTGAACTACCGTAAATTCCAGACTATAGAGTGCACCTGATTATAAGCCGCACCCATCACATTTTAAGAGGAAAACCGATTTTGTACTTACACAAGCCGCACCTGTATATAAGCCGCATGCGCCCACATTAAAAAGATGTAACACAAACACAAAATTAACCCAGACCCGAATTTAAGTCCCGCGATTGTAACTAAATATCCTTCATTAAAGTGCACAGTCCAAACATCACAGCCAGCAAAATGAACGGAAAATGATACCGGTATTTAAGGTTTGATGCAGACCTGCAGAGTCCAGGTCCCGTTGAAAGTACTCCAAGGAAAAAAGTGTATATTTCCAAAGGTAAGGGTGGGAAAAATATATATCCACTATTGTCCGCCGTGTCCACAAACACTCACCTTTACCGGTCCCCACTTCCCGTCACCCCGCGTTTGTTCCGTCCCTTCTTTTTCATTCGCCCGTGCAAAACATATCAGAATAAGTGTCTGAAATAAATACAAATAAATACATTAAAAAATATACATTTGCAAATACATATTATACATGGTTACACTTATTTACAAAGAAAGACGGTACACCGAGAGAGTTTTCAAAGCTTTAATAATAAGATCAAAGAGATCTAAGCGGCGCTGCCAAGAGCGGCTGCCTTTTCCAGCAGCTGCCCTGTTGTTTTATTGTCTGCTCCTATCTTCGGTGTTTTTTCTTCCCGTTTTGACAACTACACTATGGATTACTTCTATCCTATGGACATGGGTTTCAACGCACAAGAAATGCGTGTATTTCAACTCCTTGCCCTGAGGAATTCTCGTGCCGGCGTGATGAAGGGGCCCATGGTGGAAGAAAAGCCGAAGCTAGCGAAGCGGCTAGCGGCGTTATAAGTCTTCGGTACCATCCGTAATCATGGTAAATGCGAACTCACGACCAAATATGATCATCGAGTGCTTTTTGAAAACATCGAAGCGCACAGGGAGCGCAGTTGCTGTGTTTTGCGGAAACGTGGCTCACGTTTAGCATTCCGGACGCTAACGTGTAGCCACCCGGAGCCACCTGGAGAAATCCGGCTTCAACGTCGCTAAACAGAGACATGAAAGCCGGGGGGAATCGGAGAGGAGGCGGACTTGCTAACACGAGGTGGTGTATCCCTGGATTCTCACAAAGAAAAGATTTCCATCTGCCGCAGGAATGTCGAACTTTTGGACTGGCGTGACGTCATCCACTCCGCTACAAGCACCCTCGGGCATCATGTTAATCTGTTAATAAACAACGGGGTAGACTGCTGGAAGTGTGAATTTCCCTACGGGGATGAATAAAGTATATATCTATCTATCTATCTATCTATCTAATAATAATATATCATCCGGGCAGTTAAGGGTAGCAACACGCTAGCAACACAGTAAACGGGTCTGTTAAAAAAACATACGGTACTTGTAAAAATCACGGTAAACCGTCCTCATCTTCCTCCTTAGAACTGAAGCCATCATAGTCGTCTTCCTCAGTGTCGGAAAGAAACCTTGTCATATAGACGTCGTCCCACGCTCCCATCCACTCCTGATTCTGTGCCCTCCTCTCCATCACGCAGCAGACCGGCTTTTCGGAAGCCGTTGGTGATGGTGGATTTTTTGATGCTGCCCCACGCTGTCAGGATCCACTGGCAGACTTGCGAAAAAGTTGCCTTTCGCATGTGGCCAGTTTTAGTGAAAGATTTCTCGCCGCTAGTCAAGCCAAGAAGTTGCAGTCTTCCTCGGCGCATATATTCCAGCGGTCAAAATCGTATCCTTTGTACTCGAGTGCCGCTGGCGGCCGTTAGAAAAATGACATAAATTGGCCGCATCACTGAATAAGCCGCAGAGTTGAAAGTTTGGGGAAAAAGTAGCGGCTTATAGTCCGGAATTTACGGTAATTATTTTTATTAAATCTAGGTTACAAAAGCAGATCCTCCCTAAAGAGTATTGAAACCAAAGAACAGCAACATAATTGGCCAATAGTGACAATGATGTAAATAGTGCATAATAGTCAAGTCAAGTCAGCTTTATTCGTACTTAATCACAAAGGTCTCAAAGAGCTGTGCAGACTAGAGACTACCATTATAATGATAAACATCCATCCATCCATTATCTACACCACTTCTCCTCAGTAGGGTTGTGGGGGTACTGGAGCCCATCCCAGCTGTCCTCGGGCAGTGGGCAGGGGAAACCTTGAACTAATAGACACTTGAAATAGGGAGAAAGGATATCAATGGATTTTGAACTTGCAAGGAGAACAGGATAGAGCCTAAACTTCAGATAAGAAAATCCAACATTTTCTTCAAGCCCTCCCATGAGCCCTTTCATTTTATCAAATGTAGGTTAGAAAAGCAGATCTTGCCTAAAAGGTGTCAGAATCAAAGAACAACAACATAACAACAGCCGCGGACCCTGATTGGCTGTTGCACTTTTTTTAAACCCCCGCCTTCCTGTCAACATTGGTCAGATCGTCTGTGAACCTACGCTACACGCAAGGCCAGCCCTTTGGATTGCTGACTCTATCCTGTCCTGTTCTCTGTCTGATTCCCGTCGACGACCTCTTTTCTGAACCTGTTTAGTTTTTGCTCCTCCGTCCCGGCCATCGACCTGTTTTTTCTCGCTCTCGACACTGCCCTGCTTGACACGGAAGTGCCACTTCCCTGTTCCAAGCGATCTGCTACCCGTGACCGACGACCACCGGATGGATCGTAGGTGCAAGCCCTTTCCTCCTTCTAAATAAAGCTGAGTAAAATGGACGCTATGGGGTCCCGTCTCCGTTCCTGGTCCGTGACATGCGTGGGTTTCCTCCGAGCACTCCGGTTTCCTCCCACATCCCAAAAACATGCATGTTAGGTTAATTGGCCGGTCCAAATTGTCCCTAGGTGTGAATGAGTGAGTGAGTTGTCTGTCTCTGTGTGCCTGCCCTGTGATTGGCTGGCAACCGGTTCAGGGTGTCCCCTGCCCACAGGGTTGGGTAGGGTTACTATAACTGGATTACTTTCAATTAATTTCGGATTACTCCAATGCCAAATATGCTAATAAAAGACAAAATAAATTAAATATGAATAAAATGATGACTCACAACACGTGGTAAGCTTTCTCTCCTGGCTTTGAACTCTTTGATCTCCGGCAAAACTAACATAAAATGCGACAGAAGAAAAATGAAAAGAAATCCAAACGGCTTGCCAACATCATTTTTGCCGTTCTATGTATTCCAAGCCTGCACAAAGTTTAGTAATTTTATTCATATTTAGTTTCTTTTGTCTTTTATTAGCATATTTGGTATTGGAGTAATCCAAAAGTAATTGGAAGTAATCCAGTTAAAGTAACCCTACCCAACCCTGCCTGCCCACTGCCCGTTGATTGCTGGGATGGGCTCCAGCACCCCCGCGACCCTACTGATAATAAGTGGTGCAGATGATGAATGGATGGATGGATTTGAAGTTGAAAAGATGGGTTTTTTTTGGGGTTCAAATGTTTTTTGTTGAAATAAGCTATTGATTTTGAAACTCTTGTCCAGAGTTACTTCTAGATTGCCTGTATTGTGGACCTACAGGCAATTTTGAACACAGCAGTGAATGGGAATTGATCCCGCACATAAAAGTCAGTCACGCCATTTTCAATAATATGGGGGACTGCAGACAAAAACTTGGCTGGCCATTCAGACACTATTTCCTGATTTCCAGTTGACACAGACAGGGTTGGGTAGAGTTACTTTAACTGGATTACTTTCAATTACTTTTGGATTACTCCAATACCAAATAATAATAATAAAAGGCAAAAGAAACTAAATATGAATAAAATAATGACTCACAACACGTGGTGAGCTTTCTCTCCTGGCTTTGATCTCTTTGATTTCCAACAAAACTAACATAAAATGCAGGGTTGGGTATGGTTACTTTAATTGGATTACTTTCAATTACTTTTGGATTACTCCAATACCAAATATGCTAATAAAAGACAAAGGAATCTAAAGATGAATAAAATGATGACTCACAACACGTGGTAAGCTTTCTCTCCTGACTTTGATCTCTTTGATCTCCGGCAAAACTAACATAAAATGCGACAGAAACAAAATGAAAATAAATCCAAACAGCTAGCCATCATCATTTTTGCCGTTCCATGTATTCCGTTAGTCCCCGAGCCTGCACAAAACGTAGTCATTTTATTCATATTTAGTTTCTTTTGTCTTTTATTAGCATATTTGGTATTGGATATTTCAGGTATTTTATTCTTTATTTGTTTTCTATTTTGTTTTTACAAGGATTTTTTGGGTGTTGTCTTTTGTCGTTTTATAGTTTTTGAATTTTTTAAAATTTGAAATCTATTTTGTCATATATATTGATTATCCCTTTTGTATTTGTATTTGTATTTTTTTTTTTAATTTTAATTTTCTTTTTTCTTTTTTTTTTCCACGTTTTTGTATGTTGTTATACATGTATTCTTATTATTTTTTTTAAAATTTTCATTCATTTCTTTATTTAGTTAAGTCATGTTTATTTGTGATGCTCTTAATCACAATGAGTCTCAAAGGGCAGCACAGACCACAGACTGTTGCAAACCACGGACTTTTATGACACCATCCCCTGATCTAAAACCTACATGGGGGTAAGGGAAAACTCAAAACCTCAGCATGAGGAAAATGAAGAAACCTTGAGTGGGGATCTTTAATCAACGAGACTGGAAGGGGGTCAAACAGGCAAGTACTCGGTACTAATGTAAAAAGAATAACAATCATCTTTCAATGCAAATTTTATATTGATTTGGGGGATTTATTCATAGTTACTCATACGGGACAAAAAGCATATCAATAAAAATGTAGAGAATAGTAAGATTAATCATCCTTTTTTAATGATTTTTCATATATTATTTTGTTTTATTTCAAAATAAAACTACAAAATCAAAAACACAGAGACAGACCACTCACTCGCTCATTCACACCTAGGGACAATTTGGACTGCCCGATTAACCTGATGCATGTTTTTGGAAACTGGAGTGTCTATGCAGGCTTGGGGAGAACATGCAAACTCCACACGGGGAGGCTGCGGTAGCTAGACCCTGAACCTCTGCACCGTGGGGCTGCACGCTCCTCACTTTAATTTTACGTTTTAATAATGACTTGGGTTGGTCTGGAGAGGGATGGGCGCCACCAGGCTGTACTTGCCCAAGATACACCACAGAAAATAGTGCCCCTAGAACCTTAGTAGTTCAGGGATCCAACCAACCAACCAACCATAATGACAAACCATCCATTTGACTACAATTATATGTTTTGTGTGACTATTTGTAGATCACGTGTTATTTTGTTGGAGTCATATACTCTCAGTCGGTAATGACATCATCTCGATGTCTGTTTAACCCTTTGGGGGCTCTTGTGAAGGTGCGACACTAATTTGCAGATTTTCACCTTTTGCGAATGGTTGCAGATTTTCACTTTTTGCGAAAAGATACAGAACTGTACTTGTGTATTTTTTTTAGTGGAAATGCAACACAAACTTGTTCTTCTTTTTCCCTGTTTTTTTCTACTTTTTATTAAATCTCATTGTGTTTATTTTTTCCTAGCTGTTACTTTTTTCTTTTTGTTCTCTATTTACTTTTTTCCTTTGTTTGGTTCTTTTCTTTTTTTTCCTGGCTTTTTTCTAAATGTTTCCTTTTTTTCCTCTTCTTTTTGTTTCTTTTTTTCTCAGCTTTTCACTCCTTTTTCATTTTGGTATTTTTTTCTTTTTTGTTCTATTCCCCCATTCTTTTAAGTCATCTTGTGCATAGTTTTACATAATATTTGGTCATGTTGGGATAAAAGAAGCAAAAACAACCTGAAGAGCCGTTTGGGACCCGAATGAGCCGGTTCCTTTTAGTGAGCCAAGCCGAAGAAGCCGGTTCTCGACAAACTCTACTAACTTTACTCAACTTCGTTCTACTTCGACTCGACTTAAAAATACCGCATTTATGACACAACATCAGGGGAACCCGTGTATTTTGACTTTCATGCACTGTAACTTTGACTTAAGTCGCTTCTTAATGAGTAATTTTGAGCCCTGATTTTTGTGCGCTGGCTAGATTTTCTTGTGCGCTGAGAATGTGCCAGCAGTGAGCAATTGCGCACGCGTGCAGCTTAGAGGGAACACTGTTTGAGGACCTTTCATACTCTGCAACAGCGAGCTATAAATACATCTCCAGACATAGCGATCGAAGATGTCATTTTTCGCTTAGTGACCGATGACGGCCCCGCAAGGGAAAGAAACATATTCCGAGTTTATTGCAAACTCCGGCATGACTGACAGTTTCTGATTAGCGGTCCTCAGGGGCCCCGAGATTGCCGAGGCATGGCAGACATTTTTAGAAGAGCATCCGGGGTAACGTAAGTACAGGCACACACATACACGCACAAAAATCACCCGATTGCAGAATATTCATGCTTGGTGGCTCCTTGTTCCTGCCAGTAAAGCTGAAAATGACCCACATTTGGTTTTACCACCTCCCGGTCCTCCTGCTGTCCTATCTTTGACACTGTGTGAATCTCACTCGGAGTAATTACGCGCCACCGGCTGAGTTTACTGGGGACGGTCCCCGGAGACGCGATCTGTGTACTCGGGACGTCCCCAACAAAAACAACGTTGGCTTTTTCTCACGCCACCGAAGCTTTGTTGTGTGTTTGGTGAATGCTTCACGTGGAGCGTTCGGCGAATCTGGCGTCCGGGAAACCCCGTCGAAAACCTGGCCCGTCGTCTTCTAAAAAATCTCATCTCATCAGCTGCACCGCTTATCCTCAGTAGGGTCACGGGGTGCTGGAGCCCATCCCAGCAATCATCGGGCAGTGGGCAGGGGACACCCTGAACTGGTCGCCAGCCAATCGCAGGGCACACAGGGACAGACAACTCATTCGCTCATTCACACCTAGGGACAATTTGGACCGGCCAATTCACCTGAAATGCATGTTTTTGGAATGTGGGAGGAAACCAGAGTGCCCGGAGGAAACCCACGCAAACAGGGGGAGAACATACAAACTCCGCACAGGAAGTCTGGAGCTGGATTTGAATCCACGCAGGAGGTTCCCAAGACATGAACTGTGCCGCACATGCGCTAACCACTGCGCCGCCGTGCTGCCCCTTCTAAAAAATATTGACCATAAAGTCCCGCCATTCTTTTTTGGGAGAAAATCAATGTGTATGTTTTGTGGCCCCCTGTGTTGTGGTAATCGCCAAGCTAAGCTAAAGCTCACCGCCGGGATGGCCAATCCGTTCATTTTTCGGCTGGTGGCGTCCAATCAGAGAGTAGTGTCTTGATGTATGGAGCGCAGCGCCCCCAACAGGGTGAGAAAAAGGCAAAGGAGTGGGACATCTTTGCAAAGATTCCAAAGGGTTTTTACACCTGTTTCTTGACCAAATCCAGCACCTTTCAAGGACTTTCCAAGGCAGTTTTCCAATTTCTCCAATACCGTCAAAAGAAGAAATTCGGTGTGAATCATGTGTTTTGCAGAGCCACAAATACAGTTACTTGCAAAAGTATTGCCCCCTCCCCCACCAAGTACTTTATGACACATTGTCATAGATAGATAGATAGATAGATAGATAGATAGATAGATAGATAGATAGATAGATAGATAGATAGATAGATAGATAGATAGATAGATAGATAGATGTCTACATAGATAGATATAGATAGATATAGATAGATTGATGTCTATATAGATACATATAGATAGATATCTAGATAGACAGATAGAGATAGATAGATGTCTAGATAGATAGATGTCTAGATATATAGATAGATAGATAGAGATAGATGTATACATAGACAGATAGAGATAGATAGATGACTAGATAGATAGATAGATAGATAGATAGACAGATATAGATTGATAGATGTCTATATAGATACATATATATAGATAGATGTCTAGATAGATAGATAGATATATAGATAGAAAGATGTCTAGATAGGTAGATGTCTAGATAGATAGATAGATGTCTAGAGAGATAGATATAGATGGATTGATGTCTATATAGATACATATAGATAGATATAGATGGATTGATGTCTATATAGATACATATAGATAGATATAGATAGATTGATGTCTATATAGATACATATAGATAGATAGATATCTAGATAGACAGATAGAGATAGATAGATGTCTAGATAGATAGATGTCTAGATATATAGATAGATAGATAGAGATAGATGTATACATAGATGACTAGATAGATAGATGTCTAGATAGATAGATGTCTATATATTTACATATACATAGATAGATGTCTAGATAGACAGATATAGATAGATAGATGTCTCGATAGATGTCTAGATAGATGTCTAGATAGATGTCTAGGTAGATAGATAGATGGATAGATATACTTTATTCATCTCCGTAGCGAAATTCATACTTCCAGCAGTATCCTTGTGTTAAAAATAAAACAAAAGATATAGAATACAAAAATACCCAATCTAACGTGTTAATACAGAGCATCTAAATAGTGTTACGAAAAATACACACTGTCATAAAAACAGGTAATATGCAAATGCGGGGTTGGGGTTTAATGTGGGCTTTTACTCAACCGGGTGGAGTTAAAGAGCCTCATGGCATGAGGGAAAAATGATCCCCCTAGTCTGTTCGTGTCTTTTGAACGCAGACTTAAGAAGGAAATTGAATGTTTTTGAGATGAAGTGTTTGAGGAGTATGTTAGGAGTGACAAGATTGGATAGATTGAGAAACGAAATTGTGAGAGACAGAACTGGAGTAGTCGTGGAACTGAGCAAGCGTGTTGATAAGAGAGTACTCGGTTGGTTTGGACACATGGAGAGGATGTTGAAGAGGATCTACAGAGCAGAAGTCAATGGAAGGAGACCAAGAGGAAGGCCGCCATTGACGTGGATGGATGGTGTTATGAGTGCACTGCACGAGAGAGGTCTAAATATAATGGAAGGTAGAGCTCTTGTTGGTGATAGGAAAGAGTGGAGAGGTGTTGTGGATAGTGGGATGTTTAGATGTGTTCTAAGGGATGGGCAGGGCACCTGTATGATGCAGCAGGGGTAAACCAGTGAAAGCTGTCGGGCCTTGCTGTTGAACAGTAGAGTGTGTTGTGTCACCCTGACCCGAGTGACATGGCCGCTTTCTTTTGTCCCGTTTTATCTGGAGGGACGAAAGCATGACCAACTTAGGCGCCGAGGTGCCCAACTTGTTTGGGTGTTTGGGCAGGAGCCAGGAATCGAACCTGCGACATTTCGATCCCGGCATGAGAACAGTGAATATCTATCATTTTGTTTTACGTTTTCGTCATTTTTATTATAGTGTATTAGCAACATTGTTATTTTTCTAAATCCCTATATCAACATATGTTGTTGTTCATGTCTGAATTTGTCAAAAATGTTTTTTGAGAGATTTCAAAATAAAAGAGAGTTGGGATCTCTACTAAAGGGCTCTCTGTCCAGATGTTCCATATCGCCTCACACGTTTTGTTTGTATTGAATTGCTGTTCCATTTTAGGCCTTTCTGGGAAAAAAACCCTAATGAAGTGTTTCTATTACGTGATTAAAAAAAATAACATTTGATAGATTTGACGAAAAAAACTTTCAGTGTCCTTCCAAATATTCCGTTGTCTGTGAAAGGTACACAGAGTATTGATTTTCCAAGTAGTACGTTTAGTACTTTTTAAAAAAATAATGTTTTTTGCATTCAGTCAATCGATGCTTGCTGTTCCCTTTTAAGGGAATTTTTAGATATTATCATGAACAGGATTTCCCCCTGTAGTGTATTTAAGCACAAGACTGCATCGCATAAGGCTGAGGTCCCCAACCAACAGTCTGGTCGACCAGATGACGAAGGTGCTGTATCCGAGTCTGATTGGGAGTCTTCTCTTGCTACTGGTGAACATGGAAACCAGTACTACACGTTTTATGTGAGGGTGCAAACCCCTGCACAAATAACAACCTGGAGAGGGATGGGTGTCGCCAGGCTGTACTTTCCTGAAACACACTAAGGAAATAGTCTGTGGTCGGCGCAGCCCTTTGAGACTCTTTGTGATTAAGAGCGTCACAAATTAACATGACTTGACTTGAGGTTTTTGAGTTTTTCCCTGCCCCCATGTAGGTTTTTGATCAGGGGATGGTGTTATAATAGTCTGTACTTTGCAATAGTCTGCGGTCTGTGCAGCCCTTTGAGGCTCCTTGTGATTAAGAGCGTCACAAATAAACATGACTTGACTTGAGGTTTTTGAGTTTTTCCTTGCCCTCATGTAGGTTTTAGATCAAGGGATGGTGTCATAATAGTCCGTACTTTGCAATAGTCTGTGGTCTGTGCAGCCTTTTGAGACTCCATGTGATTAAGAGCGTCACAAACAAACATGACTTGACTGAGGTTTTTGAGTTTTCCCTTGCCCTCATTTAGGTTTTAGATCAGGGGATCGTGTCATTATAGTCTGTGGTTTGCAATTATCAGTGGTCTGTGCAGCCCTTTGAGACTCCTTGTGATTGAGAGTGTCACAAATAAACATGACTTGACTTGACTGAGGTTTTTGAGTTTTCCCTTACCCTCATGTAGGTTTTAGATCAGGGGATGGTGTCATGATAGTCTGTAGTTTGCAATAGTCTGTGCAGCCCTATGAGACTCCTTGTGATTAAGGACATCACAAATAAACATGACTTGACTTGACTTGACTGAGGATTTTGAGTTTTCCTTTGCTTTCATGTAGGTTTTAGATCAGGGGATGGTATCATAATAGTCTGTGGTCTGTGCAGCCCTTTGAGACTCCTTGTGATTAAGAGCGTCACAAATAAACATGAGTTGACTTGAGGTTTTTGAGTTTTTCCTTGCCCTCATGTAGGTTTTAGATCAAGGGATGGTGTCATAATAGTCCGTACTTTGCAATAGTCTGTGGTCTGTGCAGCCTTTTGAGACTCCTTGTGATTAAGAGCGTCACAAACAAACATGACTTGACTGAGGTTTTTGAGTTTTCCCTTGCCCTCATGTAGGTTTTAGATCAGGGGATGGTGTCATAATAGTCTGTAGTTTGCAATAATCTGTGGTCTGTGCAGACCTTTGAGACTCTTTGTGATTAAGGGCGTCACAAATAGACTTGACTTGAGGTTTTTGAGTTTTCCCTTGCCCTCATGTAGGTTTTAGATCAGGGGATGGTGTCATAATAGTCTGTAGTTTGCAATAATCTGTGGTCTGTGCAGACCTTTGAGACTCTTTGTGATTAAGGGCGTCACAAATAGACTTGACTTGAGGTTTTTGAGTTTTCCCTTGCCCTCATGTAGGTTTTAGATCAGGGGATGGTGTCATAATAGTCTGTAGTTTGCAATAATCTGTGGTCTGTGCAGCCCTTTGAGACTCTTTGTGATTAAGAGCGTCACAAATAAACACGACTTGATTATACTCAAGATTTTTATCATGACTTTCAAAAATTCATTTGCATTTTTTCTCTTCTTCGTCGAATAAAGAAATAAATAAAAGTGTTTTGATCACATTTAAGATGCACGGCAACCGGGGAGCGTGACCTTTTTTTTTTTCTTTCTTTTTTCTTTCTTTCTCAAGCGGGTTAATGGCTTCCATTGATTGAGACCATCGCGTTGACATTTCGTTTCCTCTTGTCTCTCATCTGTGACACAACACCGCCGTCATTTTCCATTGAAGTCGCTGCCATTTGCGGCTGAAAGCCTGAATTAATGTTATTTTGTTTGACGGATAAGAAGCATCAGAGATAAAAATCCCTTGGACTGAAACGAAGGGTTTGTCACGAGGTGGGTGAGGTGACCGGACCAGAACGGAGGCAGGAGGCAGGAAGGGAGAACTCAATTGCGTGACGATCAAAACTTTTATTTACCAAAATAAAAGTTGTCCAAAACTCAGGGACAAGACAGAACAAACAGGCTTTAACAAAAACGTGCAAACACAGGTCTCTTCCAACTCAACTAAACAGGACAAGGCATAACAGAACAGAAAAGATGTATAATGAGCCAACACCCGCTAAACCCACCACCCAACCTTAAATAGCAGCCACGCAATTAGTTGATCTGCTTCAGCTGGTGCCCAGGGGGTGGGGCAGACCGGTCGCCACGGCGACCATGACAGGGTTTGACATTGAGACCACCAAAAAACTCACTCAGATTTTTTGGGATTCAAACAGACTTATTTCCACTCATAATTATTAATTTTCTTTTTAGATGAAAGCAAAGATACATTTATTATTAACAGATTTAAAAAAACAATCAGTTGTTAGAACCAAATAGCTCACCAATGCTAGGTCATTGTTATTTTCTGGTAAAATCATTTGTTTACAGAGCCCATTCAACCCCATTTTTTTTTAAATTAACCTGGTAACAACATAGTAATAACATAGTAATAACATGATAAATTGTTATTTTAGAAACTCAAATAAATAAATTCCAGTATTGAGACTTACAATCAAACTATTAATCAAGGGAATAGAATGAGAATCAAAGTATGCATTAAACATGTTTTTAAAAATCTTTTCGTTGTTTTCGGAAAAAAGAAATGGGTTATTAAGAGTGAACAGGCAAAATAATTATAGTTTTTTTTAAGATAGCTGTTTGGCTAACATTTTAGCTTTGTAGATGGCTACGTTCCTATCCTTTTAGCTATTTAGCAAGCTTTCTGGCTAGCTATTTGCATTTGTTTGCATGCTGCCTAGCTAACATTTGACCTTTTTTCTAGTTATCAAGCTAAATTTTGGTCTTATTTCTAGTTAGCTAGCTAACTTTATTAGATTACCATCTGGCCATTTAGCTGGCTTTTGACTATTTAAGCAAGTTATCTATCTCCCTGTTAGCGTTTTTTTTTTGACATTTTTAACCTTCTAGCTAATTATCAGGCTACTTTTTATAGCATTTAGCAAGCTACTTAGCTAGCTTTTTATATTTGTTTGCATGCTGTTTAGGTAACATTTGACCTTTTTCTAGTTATCAAGCTAAATTGTGGCCTTCTTTCTAGCTAGCTATTTAGCTAGTTTATTACATTTGTTTGCATGCTGTCTATCTTACATTTGACGTTTTTCTAGTTATCATGCTAAATTTTGGTCTTATTTCTAGCTAGCTAGCTAGCTTTATTAAATTTTCCATCTGGCCATTTAGCTGGCTTTTAGCGTTTTTTTTATGACATTTTTAACCGTCTAGCTAATTATCAGGCTTTTTTTTATAGCATTTAGCAAGCTACCTAGCTAGCTTTTTATATTTGTTTGCATGCTGTTTAGCTAATATTTGATCTTTTTCTAGTTATCAAGCTAAATTGTGGCCTTCTTTCTAGCTAGCTATTTAGCTAGTTTATTACATTTGTTTGCATGCTGTCTATCTTACATTTGACGTTTTTCTATTTATCAAGCTAACTTTTGGTCTTATTTCTAGTTAGATAGCTAGCTTTATTAGATTTCCATCTGGCCATTTAGCTGGCTATTGACTATTTAAGCAAGTTATCTATCTCCCTTTTAGCGTTTTTTTTGACATTTTTAACCTTCTAGCTAATTATCAGGCTACTTTTTATAGCATTTAGCAAGCTACCTAGCTAACTTTTTATATTTGTTTGCATGCTGTTTAGCTAACATTTGACCTTTTTCTAGTTATCAAGCTAAATTGTGGCCTTCTTTCTAGCTAGCTATTTACAGTAGTTAGTTTATTACATTTGTTTGCATGCTGTCTATCTTACATTTGACGTTTTTCTAGTTATCAAGCTAAATTTTGGTCTTATTTCTAGTTAGCTAGCTAGCTTTATTAGATTTCCATCTGGCCATTTAGCTGGCTATTGACTATTTAAGCAAGTTATCTATCTCCCTTTTAGCGTTTTTTTTTGACATTTTTAACCTTCTAGCTAATTATCAGGCTACTTTTTATAGCATTTAGCAAGCTACCTAGCTAACTTTTTATATTTGTTTGCATGCTGTTTAGCCAACATTTGACCTTTTTTCTAGTTATCAAGCTAAATTGTGGCCTTCTTTCTAGCTAGCTATTTAGCTAGTTTATTACATTTGTTTGCATGCTGTCTATCTTACATTTGACCTTTTTCTAGTTATTAAGCTAATTTTTGGCCATCTTACTAGCTAATTTCTATTGGGCCATTTAGCTGGCTTTTGAGTCGTCAAGCCAGCTATCTAGCTCCCTTTTAGTGTTTTTTTTTACCTTTTTACCTTTCTAGCTAACTGTCAGGCTACTTTTTTAGCTATTTAACAAGCTATCTAGCTAGCTTTTTACATTTGTTTGCATGCTGTCTAGCTAACATTCGACGTTTTTTTTTAGTTATCAAGCTTAATTTTTGCTTTCTCTCTAGCTAGCTAGCTAGCTAGTTTTATAATATTTCTATCTGGCCATTTAGCTGGCTTTTGACTCTTCAAGCAAGCTATTTAGCTCCCTTTTAGTGTTTTTTTACCTTTTTACCTTTCTAGCTAACTATCAGGCTACTTTTTTGGCTATCTAGCTAGCTTTTTACATTTGTTTGCATGCTGTCCAGCTAACATTCGACCTTTTTTTCTAGTTATAAAGCTTTAGTTAAATTCGCTTTCTTTCTGGCAAGCTAGCTTTATTAGATTTCTATTTGGCAATTTAGCTGGCTTTTTGACTCTTCAAGCAAGCTATCTAGCTCCCTTTTAGAATTTGTTTTTACCTTTTTACCTTCCTAGCTAACTATCAGGATACAATTTTTAGCTATCTAGCTAGCTTTTTACACGTGTTTGCATGCTGTCTAGCTAACATTAGAACTTTTTTTCTAGTTATCAAGCTCCATTTTTGCCTTCTCTCTTTTCCCTTCTCCCCAATAAAACTGTGAGTATTGTTACGTGAGTGGGTCCTGTTTCCTGTTCTGTTCTTGACACAGAGAGAATCCCATGATTTTCTGGGCTGCTTTGATGACTCCCCTGTCTTCGGTGTGCTAATTGTGTTGCTAGTTGTGTTGTGTTTTTCCGAGTCGACGCGTCACTCGCATCGAATTTCGCAGCGTGTAAACGCCAAAGCAGCGATGACGAGGAAACAAAACTAAAAATAGAAACCAGCGAAGCCATTCATTCAAATTGCAGCCGGCACGCTTCCAGCCTTAATGGACGGCCGTAGGAGTCCATTTCATTTCTTCACCAGAAATTTTTAATGAAATAGCACTTTGGATAATGAGGTGGACCCGCCGGAGCAAAACCGCCCCGGCGAAAACAATAAACTCTCCATTTCCCCTCGCGCTCCTAAGGTAATAATGAGATCCTCTGACCAAGTGTTGCTCTTCCGAGCCTGCGATTCAGCATATCTTCAAAAAGTTTTCGGGGGAATACAATTGGAAAAGAAAATAAGACTATAGTAATGCAATCGGTTTGTAGTAGTGGGCAGATTTCTTCAAAATGGCGGCTAAATGGTCTGCACACTTATGCAAAACGTCACACGAGGATACATTGACATTTATCTGTGAGGAGTTGGGTATTGAACCTGCGACCGCTCTATCCTAAGCAATGTTCCCTATAATTTTCCCCGGGTCTGAGCGTTCACACAAAGTCGGTGAGCAACGCTTGAAACAACAGTGAGCAACGGCAATCCCAAGTGTGGCAACTAAATCATTTTCAAACATGTTCAAAACTTGACATCACGTTACATTTTGCTGAGTTTCCGGCAATGCAAAATTATTTTTTGTATAATGTACAGTGGAACCTCGGTTCTCGACCATAATCTGTTCCAGAACCCTGTTCGAAAACCGATTTGGTCGATCACCGAAAATCGTTTTTGCCATTACAAGTAATGTAAAATCATTTTAATCCGTTCCAAATCCTTGAAGTCTTACCATGAACATAAACATGAAGCTAACCCAGGCTAATCGTACGTTTGCGTTAGCGTAGTCTTCCGTGCAAAAGATTATGCTAACATGAATGTGTAAAAATAAAAAAATCAGGTCGTTTACACGTCATTTAGCACCGGGGTCTCCACAAAAAGTGGTGAGCGGTTAAAGGATAAAGAAAATAATTATGAATAGGATTTCTTACCTTTGTGGTGCTCAGCAGAAGCCATGCTGTGTGTATAGCAAGATCGGAAACTGGCACACCTTTTTCATATTTTGCTATTATTTCTTTCTTAAATTCAATAGTTGTACGCACTACTCTTCTTTTTTCACCTGTAGCAACTTTGCTGCTTGCACAGACCTTCTTCTGAGGCATAATTAGGGGCTAAAACACCCCGTTCACCGATATCTAAAGCGAAAGCAAAAAGAAGTGCACGGTCACGTGACAACAGTTCTTCACGAGGGGTGGGGGCAATCTACATCCGTACGCCGCTCAGCATCGCCCCTAGCGTACCGGCGTTCGAACTCCGATTTTTTTGAACGAAAAGCGAAGCAAGGTTTTCTCGAAATTTTTGGTCGAGAACCGATTTGTTCGAACTGAGAGGCGTTCGAAAACCGAGGTTCCACTGTACAATATTGTTGTGAACTGAAAAATCTTGAAGTGATAACTGATTTGTATTACCAATAAACTGTGATGATTAAAACTGAATGAATATATAGATTTATACTACCTATTTGTCGCCAATTTACAATTTCAACCACGATAACACTAAATTTTGGGGACCCATAGATCTCTGTTGGGACCCATAGATTTTTGAGCATGCGAGTCCCCGGGGCCCATCACTTTTCACAGGCAAAAATCAACACTGTACTTCCCTAGTCAAATAAATACTTCTTGCTCGGGGAGGAGTAATAATAAACACACTATCAAAATATCCATTCAAAGGTTCAGCGTTCTAAAGAAAAAATAAAGTATATGATTATCATTATGCAGCACGGCGGCGCAGTGGTTAGCGCTTGTGCGGCACAGTTCATGTCATGGGAACCTGTCGTGGGTTCAAATCCAGCTCCAGACTTCCTGTGCGGAGTTTGTATGTTCTCCCCGTGCTTGCGTGGGTTTCCTCCGGGCACTCTGGTTTCCTCCCACATTCCAAAGACATGCATTTCAGGTGAATTGGCCGGTCCAAATTGTCCCTAGGTGTGAATGAGCAAATGAGTTGTCTGTCCCTGTGTGCCCTGCGATTGGCTGGCAACCAGTTCAGGGTGTCCCCTGCCCACTGCCCAGAAATGGCTGGGATGGGCTCCAGCCCCCCCGCGACCCTAATGAGGATAAGGGGTACGGATAATGAGATGAGATGAGATTATCATTATTTCGCAAAGTGAGTATCCAAAGGAGGAGCCAGGTCCTCTTTGACTCGTATGGATACGAGGCGGATGCGTTTTATGCCCCCGCAGCGTGGATCTTTCCGGAATATCAATCAATTCCCTCCACCCCCCATCACTTATTTAAACTTCACCTGCAGCATCGGGCTTGCCGCAGACAAAAAAAAACAAAAAAACACAAGGTCGGCGCTACAGAATAGGAAATAGGGGCTCATTACACCTCCTGAGAGCTCCAAAATATTAAACAAGGAGAAAAGCTTAAGGGGAAAGAAAATCAAAATGAGTTTTTGTGAAGGTCAATTTTCAAACTTCACTTTTTTGAAAAATGAGGCAGGGAAGAAGTCAGGTCACATATCAATATGCAGCGTTTCAAATATTATATTTTCTTATCGATTTAGGACAGGGCTCAGCAAACTTTATGAAGCTGAAAGCTATTTTTTGTCCGTGAGCCTAACCCTTTCTTCGTCCTCCCTTCCTTCTTTTTTTTTTCAACTTATGAATCTGGTCCCCCGTGATCAGTGTTCCCTCTAAGCTGCTCGCGTGCGCAATTGCGCACTGCTCGCACATTCTCAGCGCACAAGAAAATCGAGCCAGCGCACAAAAATAAGGCCTCAAAATGACTAATTAAGAAGCGACTTAAGTCAAAGTTACAGTGCATGAAGGTCAAAATACACGGGTTCCCCTGACGGTGTATTCTAAATGCGGTATTTTGAAGTCGAGTCAAAGTAGAACGAAGTTGAGTAAAGTTAGCAGAGTTTGTCGAGAACCGGCTTCTTCGGCTCGGCTCACGAAAAGGAACCGGCTTTTTCGGGTCCTAAACGGCTCTTCAGGTTGTTTTTGCTTCTTTAATCCCAACATGACTAAATATTATGTAAAATTATGCACAAAATGACTTAAAGGAAGGGGGTAGTAGAACAAAAAAGAGAAAAATACCAACATGAAAAAGCTAGGAAAAAAAGAAACAAAAGGAAGAGAAAAAAAGAAGGAAAAATTTAGAAAAAAGCCAGAAAAAAAGAAAAGAAAGAAATGTAGGAAAAAAAGTAAATAGAGAACAAAAAGGAAAAAGTAACAGCTCAGAAAAAATAAACACAATGAGATTTTTTTTTAAAGGAATTTAAAAACAGTAAAGAAAAACACAGAAAAAAGAAGAAAAAGTTTGTGTTGCATTCAAATAATTTGCAATTATATCAAGTGAATCTTGTTGCCAACATTGTACTTCCACTCAAAAATGTGATTAAGTGGTTCTGTATCTTACAACCGACTCAATAAGCCCCCCAAAATGTTAATATTATGCGACAAAATATATCAGAAAATAAACAGAAACGGATATCTTGTGAAAGAATTGTAAGAACAAATGATGTTTGTAGGCCGTACACCCTTTGCAATAATAAAAGTCAATTCATTCAAAAGAGAAAAATCATTTTGCATTGCCAGAAACTCAGCAAAACGTAACGTGATGTCAAGTTTTGGACATGTTTGATAATTAATTATCTTGCCACACTTGGGATTATGGTTGCTCACTGTTGTTTCAAGCGTTGCTCACCGACTTTGTGTGAACGCTCAGACCCGTAAGGAAAACGACAGGGAACATTGCCCGTGATCATGTTTTACCACCATGTGTCCCCCGAGCTAAAATGAGTTTGAAACGCCAGACTTAAGGGCAGTGGAGAGCATTCTAACATACTGCATTACGGTGTGGTATGCTGGGTGCACAGCAACAGACAGGAAAACGCTCCAGAGGGTCATCAAAACAGCCCAGAAAATTCTGGAGGACATTGCCTGCTCTCGTTACCTCAGCAGAGCAGAAAACATCATCAAGGATTTTTTCTCACCCCGGCCACCACCTTTTTGACCTGCTGCCTTCCGGCAAGCGCTACAGGTCACACAAAACAAAAACAAACAGACTCCGAGACAGTTTCTTCCCCAGAGCCATTACCATCCTTAACACACACCACACTAAAAACTGAAAAGTCTTGCAAACACACTACCTCATACGAACGTAAAATGGTACTCATGTCTATGTTTCTTGCACAATGTTGACTGCACTATATTTACTGCTCACCTTGCACAATGTTGACTATTTTTTTGCACTATGTCGACTATTTTTGCACCAAATGCATATTGCACAAACCTTTACGATACTAACTGTATGTAACATCCTACATGCCGTCATTTATTTGTGTAAATATTGCGGAAATTATAACTATAATCTTATCCTCCTTGTTTTATAACCTTATCTTCTTGTTTTTTTTACCTCACTGTGAATGTGTGAAACTGGAGTGTCATGCCCAATTTCGTTGTCACAGTATGTTAACCCATTTTGTAACCAGGGTTGGGTAGGGTTATTTTAACTGGATTACTTTTGGATTACTCCAATACCAAATATGCTAATAAAAGACGAAATAAACTAAATATGAATAAAATGATGACTCACAAAACGTGGTAAGCTTTCTCTCCTGGCTTTGATCTCTTTGATCTCCGGCAAAACTAACATGAAAATGCGACAGAAATAAAATGAAAATCAATCCAAACAGCTTGCTGACATCATTTTTGCCGTTCCATGTGTTCCGTTACTCCCCAAGCCTGCACACAATTTAGTCATTTTATTCATATTTAGTTTCTTTTGTCTTTTATTAGCATATTTGGTATTGGAGTAATCCAAAAGTCATTGAAAGTAATCAAGTTAAAGTAACCCTACCCAACCCTGTGTGTAAATATTGTGTAAAGTAAAACTATAACCTTATCCTCCTTGTCTTATAACATTATCTTCTCTGTTCCTTATCTTCTTGGTTACTTTACCTCACTGTGAATGTGTGAACCTGGAGTGTCATGCCCAATTTCGTTGTCACAATGTGTTAACCCATTTTGTAACAATGACAATAAAGGTATATTCTATTCTATTCTCTTTGAAATTGCCAAAAATTGTTTCCCTTTTTTTGGTGTTTGACAAAAAAGGGCCCATAAATCACCATAAAGGACGACATCATTTTAGCAAAGAACCTGAAAGTGGGTCGCTATTGTCGCCAACCCAAATCTATTTTTAGCTCTTCACCTTTAGGTGGATCTCGTTGATGAATATCAAAGAGCAAATCAGGCTGATGAGCTGTTGCCATTAACAGGCGTTTACATGCAAAGTCACGTTGCAAGGATTTAGATTCCACAAATACTTTAAGGCTCTCTTGGCTTCGTCTGATGAACCGCGTGGAGTTTACAGCCATTTTGAATTTTTCAGCTGCCGCTTCTCAGATTCTTATTTCTTCACTTAAAAAAACTCAAAAATACGATTTTTTTTAGTTTTTTTGACTCTAGTCGTCCTTCCGTGGTTATTTAAACCTCGTTATGTGGGTAAATATTTCTTATATTTTCATGCTTTTTGTATTTTCAAACAAAGAGAGAGCATTGGAAAGTCAAATTCGGAAGCTCAAATTTCCCCTGGGGTTGTAAAACATGTAGATGTTTAAAAAGTCTTAGATAGATAGATAGATGTTTAGAAAGATAAATAGATTGATAGATTTCTAGATGTCTAGATAGATAGATAGATGTCTAGATAGATAGATAGACAGACGTCTAGATAGATAGATAGATAGACAGATGTCTATATAGATAGATAGACAGATGTCTAGATAGATAGATAGATATATGTCTAGATAGATAGATAGAGATAGATAGATGTCTAGATAGATGTCTAGATAGATGTCTAGATAGATAGATGTCTAGATAGATAGATGTCTAAATAGATAGATGTCTAAATAGATAGATAGATAGATACATGTCTAGATAGATAGATGTCTAGATAGATAGATTTCTAGATGTCTAGATGGATAGATGTCTAGATAGATAGATACATGTCTGGATAGATACATGTCTAGATAGATATATGTCTAGATAGATAGATACATGTCTAGATAGATAGATGTCTAGATAGATAGATGGATAGATAGATAGATGTCTAGATAGATAGATAGATAGATGTCTAGATAGATAGAGATAGATGTCTCGATAGATGTCTAGATAGATAGATGTCTAGATAGATAGATAGATAGAGAGACTTTATTCATCCCCATAGGGAAATTCACACGTCCAGCAATATCCTTGTGTTGAAAAATAAAATAATAAAATAAAGATAAAGAATACAAAAATACCCAATACAAAGTTTTTCTATAGAGTATTTAAATAGTGCTACGGAAAATACACACTATAATAAAAAATAGGGTAATATGCAAATGTTGGGGTGGGCTTTAATGTGGGCTCTTACTCATAGGGTACATTATTTTTATTATTCTTTGACTGTAGATCATTTTTTGTGCCGCCATCCTTTTCAAAACAAGATATGATTTTTATTTTTTTCAGTAAAAAAAGCTGACTATTTTTTTTAATGTATGTTGCGTCCTGGTATATTAGTACTTTTTTTATGTGTGTTTTCTGTCTTTATAAGTGCCCTGTGAGTCCGTCCTTTTTAAAAAAGTTTTATTTTGAAATGTTCTGATATGGTAGATCATTTTGATTTCTGTGAGAAACTAATTTAGAAACTAATTTGTTCTAAGTCTATAGAGGTGTGCTGTTCATTTATCCCCTTTTTTTCATTTTTCTTTATAATTCTGGGAACTGCAGAGAATCAGTTTTTTGTTTTTATTTGTTTGTGAAGTTTTCTGTAATTCACCCTTTCCATTCATCTTTGTTTCACTCAAGGCTAACACATCAACCTTCCTTTTAGTCATCATCCTTCCGATCACCTCTTTCTTCCACTCAGTCGCTTTACTTCCACATCCTCTCACATTTAGTGACCCTATGACTAGGGTTTGCGGGACCTTTCGATCCCCCGCCCCCGTTTCTTTGCCTTGCTGTCTCTAAGGGAGTAGAGATAGAGAGGAGAGGATCCCCAGTCCCCTCGCTCTCTCCACTTAAGTCGCCTCTGCATCAAATTATTTTTATGAGATGTGGAATTATTGCATCACGGCTTAAACTGATTTTATTTGGACAAATTTGAGTTCAAAGAAAGTAAGCGCTCAAAATATTTGAACACATTCAATTGGAGGGAATTCAAAATATTAGTCTAAGACTCTAAGGATTATGTTACTAAAAATAAATGTATATTATTATCAAATCCTATGCTTGTAATTTGCATTTCGATTAGCATTGTAAATCCCTTAATACCAAATCAGTTCGGATTAGAATCTCGAGGTCATCACCGGGTTAAGGGTTGGAAAAGAGGCATGCTCACTATGCTAACAAGTAATAGCTTTTCGCTTAAACCTAATTCTTTAACAGGGTTGGGTAGGGTTACTTTAACTGGATTACTTCCAATGACTTTTGGATTACTCCAATACCAAATATGCTAATAAAAGACAAAAGAAACTAAATATGAATAAAATGATGACTCACAACACGTGGTAAGCTTTCTCTCCTGGCTTTGATCTCTTTGATCTCCGGCAAAACGAACATAAAATGCGACAGAAATAAAATAAAAGTAAATCTAAACAGCTTGCCAACATCATTTTTGCCGTTCCATGTACTCCCCAAGCCTGCACAAACTTTAGTAATTTTATTCAGTAGCTCAGGAGGTAGAGCGCTCGTCTTGGGATCAAGGGATCCCAGTTCGAATCCCGGCTCGTCCGTGTTACATGTCGAAGTGTCCTTGGGTAAGACACTGAACTCCTAATACCTCCAATAAGCAGGTTAGCGCCTTACATGGCTGCAAGGCCGCTATTGGGAAATGTGGAGCGCATTGTGAAGCGCTTTGGGAAGTCATTGACTTGAACAGCGCTGTATAAATGCAGATCATTTCATTTCAATTCATTTTGTCTTTTATTAGCATATTTGGTATTGGAGTAATCCAAAAGTAATTGAAAGTAATCCAGTTAAAGTAACCCTACCCAACCCTGTTCTTGAAACACTTGTGTGATCTAAATTAGCATGCATGCTAATCGGGGATATTTTCTTGTCTTTTGGCTCTGAACAATCAGAACATTTGAATGCAAAAACAGAAAAGAGAGGAAGTTAACATTGCATTTCCAGCCTGACAAGGCACATGATAAAGGGTCTGAATTTATAAAGCGCTTCTCAAGTCACTAAAGACCTCACAAAGCGCTTTACAATGCGCTTGACACTTTATCAATTCACACACACTGATAGCAGCATCAGGCAAGCAAGGCAACTACCTGCTTATTGAGGGCATTAGTGGTTAAGAGTCTTGCCCAAGGACATTGTGACTTTTCGCCCGGAAAAGCCGGGAATCGAACCAGTGAACTCTCTATCCCGAGACGAGCGAAACAGCTCCTGCAGCCCGCATGCAAGTGCTCATTGAGTGAGCTTGTTAGCGTGTCCAGCACTCTAACAAAGATAATGTCATCCTGGGTTTATTTGAGGCCAGCCCACTGTTTATCTGACATTTGACATTCTTTTGTTGAGCCGGGGCCAGAGCTAAGATCTCGGCAGGAAGCTCCTCGTTATTCTCTGATTTGGCCTAGCTAGCAAAAACTATGTACAAAAAATGCCAGGGTTCTGTCCCAAAACATGTTTTTATCGCGTAGAAAATGAAAGTGTTTTTCAAGATGTTGCATGGACAACTTTCCGGGGGCTAAATTTGAACCGCAACAGATGAAAATAAGAATTTTGGACCAAATTGGGTCCACATTTAATGGGCTCGGGTTGTTTTTGGGGGTCTCATTATGTGTAAAACAGACCTGATCCGATGTAGTTGTAGACCACCAACATTTGGGGTACAAAAATTGAGACCACTTCGGACAAAGTAAACACAAAATTGGGTTGATGTTCGATGAGCTAAGCACAACCCAGTTTCAGACATCTGTTTTTGGGTTAGTTCTAGTCTAAAATGGACTGGATTAGACTCAGATTATTATCCAACGTTTTTTAGAGACTACATTTGGACCACATCATAGAAAATGCACTCAAGGGTGACTTTTTTGGACTACATTAAGTCAATAGTGAAGGGGCTAAACACAACCCAGTTTCAGACATCTGTTTTTGGGTTAGTTCTTATCTAAAATGGACTGGATTAGACTCAGATTATCATCCAATATTTTTTAGGGACTAAATTTGGACCACATCATACAAAATACACACAAGGAAGACATTTTTGGAGTCAATTAAGTCTACATTGAATGGGGCTAAACACAACCCTGTTTCAGACATCTGTTTTGGGCTAGTTCTTGTCCAAAATGGACTGGATTAGACTCAGATTATTATCCAACGTTTTTTAGAGACTAAATTTGGACCACATCATACAAAATTCACACAAGGAAGACTTTTTTGATGTCAATTAAGTCTACATTGAAGGGGCTAAACACAACCCAGTTTCAGACATCTGTTTTTGGGTTAGTTTTTATCTAAAATGGACTGGATTAGACTCAAATTATCATCCAACATTTTTTAGGGGCTAAATTTGGACCACATCATACAAAATACACACTAGGAAGACATTTTTGGAGTCAATTAAGTCTACATTGAATGGGGCTAAACACAACCCTGTTTCAGACATCTGTTTTGGGCTAGTTCTTGTCCAAAATGAACTGGATTAGACTCAGATTATAATCCAACCTTTTTTTAGCGACTAAATTTGGACCACATCATACAAAATTCACAAAAGGAAGACTTTTTGGGAGTCAATTAAGTCTACATTGAAGGGGCTAAACACAACCCAGTTTCAGACATCTGTTTTTGGGTTAGTTCTAGTCTAAAATGGACTGGATTAGACTCAGATTATTATCCAACGTTTTTTACAGACTACATTTGGACCACATCATAGAAAATACACTCAAGGGTGACTTTTTTGGACTACATTAAGTCAATAGTGAAGGGGCTAAACACAACCCAGTTTCAGACATCTGTTTTTGGGTTAGTTCTTATCTAAAATGGACTGGATTAGACTCAGATTATCATCCAATATTTTTTAGGGACTAAATTTGGACCACATCATACAAAATACACACAAGGAAGACATTTTTGGAGTCAATTAAGTCTACATTGAATGGGGCTAAACACAACCCTGTTTCAGACATCTGTTTTGGGCTAGTTCTTGTCCAAAATGGACTGGATTAGACTCAGATTATTATCCAACGTTTTTTAGAGACTAAATTTGGACCACATCATACAAAATTCACACAAGGAAGACTTTTTTGATGTCAATTAAGTCTACATTGAAGGGGCTAAACACAACCCAGTTTCAGACATCTGTTTTTGGGTTAGTTTTTATCTAAAATGGACTGGATTAGACTCAAATTATCATCCAACATTTTTTAGGGGCTAAATTTGGACCACATCATACAAAATACACACTAGGAAGACATTTTTGGAGTCAATTAAGTCTACATTGAATGGGGCTAAACACAACCCTGTTTCAGACATCTGTTTTGGGCTAGTTCTTGTCCAAAATGAACTGGATTAGACTCAGATTATAATCCAACCTTTTTTTAGCGACTAAATTTGGACCACATCATACAAAATTCACAAAAGGAAGACTTTTTGGGAGTCAATTAAGTCTACATTGAAGGGGCTAAACACAACCCAGTTTCAGACATCTGTTTTTGGGTTAGTTCTAGTCTAAAATGGACTGGATTAGACTCAGATTATTATCCAACGTTTTTTACAGACTACATTTGGACCACATCATAGAAAATACACTCAAGGGTGACTTTTTTGGACTACATTAAGTCAATAGTGAAGGGGCTAAACACAACCCAGTTTCAGACATCTGTTTTTGGGTTAGTTCTTATCTAAAATGGACTGGATTAGACTCAGATTATCATCCAATATTTTTTAGGGACTAAATTTGGACCACATCATACAAAATACACACAAGGAAGACATTTTTGGAGTCAATTAAGTCTACATTGAATGGGGCTAAACACAACCCTGTTTCAGACATCTGTTTTGGGCTAGTTCTTGTCCAAAATGGACTGGATTAGACTCAGATTATTATCCAACGTTTTTTAGAGACTAAATTTGGACCACATCATACAAAATTCACACAAGGAAGACTTTTTTGATGTCAATTAAGTCTACATTGAAGGGGCTAAACACAACCCAGTTTCAGACATCTGTTTTTGGGTTAGTTTTTATCTAAAATGGACTGGATTAGACTCAAATTATCATCCAACATTTTTTAGGGGCTAAATTTGGACCACATCATACAAAATACACACTAGGAAGACATTTTTGGAGTCAATTAAGTCTACATCAAGATGGCGGCTGCGCATGGATACATGCTCGCGGCTAGCTCTCCAGCTAATCTTCTATTTATTGCCGTTCTCTTGTCTTTTTTGCTTTCACTTTTGGACACATGTGTGGCCAAAAACACTTACAGTAGGGACGAACTTATTCGGTTGGGTGGGCGTCTAAATTTCGATTTTTCGGGCACTTTTTATACCGCCCATGATATACCGAGCGAACTTCAAAGAGACCCGGCATCCTTGTGGACAACTATTCCTCTTAATAAACGTCGCCGACGGCGCTGTAAAGAAAGGACAAAGAAGCGTGGTTGCCGTGCAGGTAGATGTGTGAAACGTGTGAAGTCCAAGCAGCAAGATGGACGCGAGGATGGACGCGAGGATGTAACTAATTCCACCATTCATTCCTCGCCGGACAACCGACGCTTTAAACTCAGCGCTCACGAGCGGCCACAACGCCGGGAGCTTTTGAAGATCTCGACAAAGACTACAAAGAGTTCAGCTAAGTCAAATGATTCAGCAAAGCTGAAATTTGGTCTGTTAAATATTAGATCGCTTGCTCCAAAAGCTTTACTTGTTGATAACATTATTCGTGATTATAAACTTAACTGTATGGGTCTTTGTGAAACGTGGTTACGCCCGGATGAGCGCTTAGCTCTAAATTATGCCTCTCCCCCAGACTACGAGAGTAGTCATATAGCACGCACGCTGAAAAGAGGTGGTGGTGTTGCGCTAATCTCTGAAAAATCGCTCAAATTTAATACACGTACCTCTAATAATTACAAAACGTTTGAGGCTCTTGTGATGCGGTCCCCTCAATTGTCAATTGATGTAATAACTATCTATCGTGCACCTGGGCCATACACAACTTTCTTAGACGAATTTGCTGAACTTTTGTCTGAACTAGTAACCTATGCAGACAAAATTATAATTATGGGAGACTTTAACATTCATATGAACTCCCCACACAGTTCACTTACTATTGCGTTTAGTTCTCTAATTGATGCATTTGGTTTTACCCAACTGGTTGACTTGCCAACCCATAAAAATGGGAACACGCTAGATTTGATTCTGACTCGAGGAGTTTTAACCTCAAACATTATGGTTCTACCGTGTACTACTGTTATCTCTGATCATTATTTAGTGACATTTGAGGTGCTAACTAAATGTAGACTTAATATAGCTGAGGGATTTAGCGGACGCAATATAAGCACTGGCACAGTTTCTGAGCTCTTTGAACTCCTTCCTGGAGCAGTTGCGTCCTTTCCTAAATACAATGGCTCGATTGACTCACTCATGAATGAGTTCAATACCACCCTGACTAGTGTGCTGGATTCAATAGCGCCCATAAAACTAAAATCACGTCCTAAAAGACGCACACCTTGGTTTACTGATGAAACTAGAGCCCTTAAAAAAGAATGCAGGAAATGGGAGAGAAAATGGCGCGCTACCAAGCTTGAGGTTTTCCATCAAACCTGGTGTGACAGCTTGTTAAAGTATAAAGCGGCCCTTGCCTCTGCAAAATCGGCCTACCTTTCGAAGGTGATTGCGTCTCAAAAGAACAACCCCAAAGCCCTTTTTGACACTGTAGCATCGCTTACAAGGCAACAGGCTATCGCAGACAGTTCGACACACTCTGCTCAGGACTTAATGGTCTTCTTCACTAAGAAGATTCAATGCATACAGGAAGAAATTGCAAAAGATATTGTTAGTACCACACGTATTAAAGGACTGAAATTTACAGATGCACGACAGGGTGGCTGCCCTGGGAAAATGGCCGGTTTTAGTGAACTGTCACTTGATGATCTCAAACAAGTGGTGAATGCGGCCAAACCGACAACTTGCCAGTTCGACCCTCTCCCAGGTTCACTTATTAAAAGTCTTTTTAGCGTCCTTGGGCCTTCAGTTCTAAATATTATAAATACATCACTCTCCTCAGGTGTAGTTCCAGCAGCTTTTAAGTCCGCCGTTATTAAACCCACACTGAAACGACCCAACCTTGATCCAGAAATATTAAGTAATTACAGACCTGTGTCAAACCTACCTTTCCTCTCTAAAGTACTCGAAAGAGTAGTGGCACAGCAGCTGAATGCTTTCATATCGGAGAATAACCTTTTTGAATCCATGCAATCTGGATTCAGGGCTAACCACTCTACTGAGACAGCTCTGATCAAGGTAACAAATGATCTCCTAATGTCAATGGATTCTGGCGCTTCATCACTTTTGCTGCTACTGGATCTTAGTGCTGCTTTTGACACAGTGCGCCACAATATCCTACTAGAACGGTTGGAAAAATGGATTGGTCTCTCAGGAGCCGTCCTCTCGTGGTTCAAATCTTACCTCTCAGATAGGACGCACTGTGTTAAATATGGTGAAACGACATCTGAGCCCTTTAATGTTACCTGCGGTGTTCCGCAGGGTTCAGTGCTCGGCCCCCTACTTTTCAACATTTACATGCTTCCATTAGGTGATATTATTCGCAAGTACAATATCAGCTTCCACTGCTACGCAGACGACACTCAACTATATCTTCCGTTGGAGGAATCTTCCACACTAAACTGTGGAAATTTGGAGGCCTGTCTCACTGAGATAAAAGAGTGGATGTCACTCAATTTCTTGCGTCTTAACTCTGAAAAGACCGAAATGTTAGTCATTGGTCCTTCTAAATGCCGGGACTTATTCGCAAAAACTGCTGTGAACATTGACAAATGTCACATCACACAGAGTGACTCAGTTAAAAATTTAGGTGTCATATTTGACCCTGATCTATCCTTTGAGATGCATGTAAAGCAAATTACTAGAACTGCCTTCTTCCATCTTCGCAACATTGCTAAAATCCGTTCAATACTGTCTCAGTCTGATGCGGAAACAATAATTCATGCATTTGTTACCTCCCGTCTCGATTACTGCAATGCACTACTCTCCGGTCTCCCGAAGTCCAGAATCAAGTCTCTTCAGCTAGTACAAAATGCCGCAGCGAGGCTTTTAACTAGGACAAAAAAGTACGATCACATAACACCGATTTTGGCTAACCTGCATTGGCTCCCAGTTAGCCAAAGATGTGACTTCAAAGTTCTCTTAGTATTGTACAAAATCATACATGGACTTGCTCCCTCTTATCTTTCAGATCTGATTTGCCCCTATGTCCCGGTCCGAAGCCTACGATCTGAGAGTGCTGGTCTTCTGGTGATCCCGAGAGCAAAGAAGTCTTCTGCTGGTTCGAGAGCGTTCTCCATCCGGGCACCGGTGCTGTGGAATGCTCTTCCCCCTGAGATTCGATCTGCAACCTCAGTGGAAATGTTTAAATCTAAACTTAAAACTCACTTCTACTCCATTGCATACGAATAACCTACTCCTCTTGTCGGTTGAAAATAGTTTGTGTAATATAGTGTAACAATCTGTGAAGCCCTTTGAGACTCTTCGTGATTTAGGGCTATACAAATAAAAATGACTTGACTTGACTTGACTACATTGAATGGGGCTAAACACAACCCTGTTTCAGACATCTGTTTTGGGCTAGTTCTTGTCCAAAATGAACTGGATTAGACTCAGATTATAATCCAACCTTTTTTTAGCGACTAAATTTGGACCACATCATACAAAATTCACAAAAGGAAGACTTTTTGGGAGTCAATTAAGTCTACATTGAAGGGGCTAAACACAACCCAGTTTCAGACATCTGTTTTTGGGCTAGTTCTTGTCTAAAATGGACTGAATTAGACTGAAATTATCATCCAACATTTTTTAGGGACTAAATTTGGACCACATCATACAAAATTCACACAAGGACAATTTTTTGGGGGGACTAAATTAAGTCTAGATTGAAGGGGCTAAACACAACCCAGTTTCAGACATCTGTTTTTGGGTTAGTTCTTGTCTAAAATGGACTGGTTAAGACTCAGATTTTAATCCAACGGATTTTAGGGACTACATTTGGACCACACCATACAAAATACACTCAAGAACGACTTTTTTTGGACTAAATTAAGTCTACATTGAAGGGGCTAAACACAACCCAGTTTCAGACATCTGTTTTGGACTAGTTGTTGTATAAAATGGACTGGATTAGACTCGGATTTTAATCCAACGTTTTTAGGGACTAAATTTGGACCACATCATACAAAATACAAACAAGGGCTAAATTGTGTCTACATTGAAGGGGACATTTAGTTTCAATCGAGGGACTTGAAGTCGGGTTTGGGTCAATTTTGTGTTTGTGTTACATGTTAAAATGTGGGCGCATGTGGCTTATAAACAGGTGCGGCCTGTGTATGTACAAAATCGGTTTTCCTCTTAAAATGTGGTGGATGCGGCTTATAATCTGGTGCGCTCTATAGTCCGGAATTTACGGTACTCAACAAAGGAAAAGGAACATGTGGGAAATGGGATTCGGAGTTAAATAGAGATGGAAAAGTTGTGACGCTTTAGCAGGAATGGAGGGTTTTCTGTAGCCAGCCAGAGATTCTCTCTCCAAACCCGTTTTAGCCTAAAATCAAACAACCTTTGGGTACTAAATTTCAGACAAAGTCGAGAAAACAACTTACCCTGACCCAAGGAGTGTCATTGCATCTCCTACACATGCGTCATGCGATCCATTATCTTTTTGAAATCCACTCGGGAAAAAACAGAAGTGCCCGTTGACCGACACGAACGCGATATTTCATTTTTCTGCGCCCGATATGTGAAAGTTGAAGTGCACTCCATAACTCAATCGGCCGGCCGCAGACGGGTCCGTGTTTTGCTGGAGTAATTACAGAAAATGACTCTGCCGTTGCTCATTAACTCATCAAATAGAGAAAAAAAAAACAGATACGTCCATACTGTTTTTATTTATTTATTTATTTTTTTCATCCTATCTCAGTTTTCTACAGGGCACACTGACAATGTCATGTCGTAATGTGTTGCAATTAAATCGGATGAGGAAAGTTGCCAGGGAAGAAAACAAAGTTGCATTTGCAGGCTCCGTTGAAAGAAAAATACGTTTGGACTGGAACAGGAAGGTTGAGCTTTTTTCATGATTGAATTGGCTTTGCAGATTTCAATGCAAATGTAAATGAAATGAAATCATCTGCATTTATAGAGCGCTTTCAAGTCAATGACTTCCCAAAGCGCTTTACAATGTGCTCCACATTTCCCAATAGCGGCCTTGCAGCCATGTAAGGCGCTAACCTGCTTATTGAGGGTTTTAGGGGTTCAGTGTCTTACCCAAGGACACTTCGACATGTAACACGGACGAGCCGGGATTCGAACTGGGATCCCTTGATCCCAAGACGAGTGCTCTACTTCCTGAGCTACTGCCGCCCCAAATGTAAAAAAAAAAGATCCTCTTTTGCCAATTCAAGTCGAGTCAAGTCCCATTTCTTTGTCTAGTCCTTAACCACAACATGTCTCAAAGGACTGCACAGGTTACAATGACACCACCCCAATAAAATAGAAATGAGGCTTAACTGAGAAGACTTGCTATAGGCAACCAACCAACCCGGACTCGGACCCGGACCCGGACCCGGACCTACCTACCTACCTGCCTGCGCATCTACCTACCAACCTGTCTACATTTCTACCTACCTACATACCTATCTGCCTGCCTCCCTACCTACCTGTCTGCATATCTACCTCCCTACCAACCTGCATATCTACCTACCTACCTGTCTGCATGTCTACATACCTACCTACCTGTCTGCACATCTTCCTACCTACCTATCTGCCTGCCTCCCTACCTTCCTGTCTGCATGTCTACCTCCCTACCTCCCTACCTGTCTGCATATCTACCTACCTACCTGTCTGCATATCAACCTACCTACCTGTCTGCATATCTTCCTACCTACCTACCTGTCTACATATCTACATACCTACCTACCTGTCTGCATATCTACATACCTACCTACCTGTCTGCATATCTACCTATCTGCCTGCCTCCCTACCTTCCTGTCTGCATGTCTACCTCCCTACCTCCCTACCTGTCTGCATATCTACCTACCTACCTGTCTGCATATCTACCTACCTACCTGTCTGCATATCAACCTACCTACCTGTCTGCATATCTTCCTACCTACCTACCTGTCTACATATCTACATACCTACCTACCTGTCTGCATATCTACATACCTACCTACCTGTCTGCATATCTACCTACCTACCTATCTGCCTGCCTCCCTACCTTCCGGTCTGCATGTCTACCTCCCTACCTCCCTACCTGTCTGCATATCTACCTACCTACCTGTCTGCATATCTACCTACCTACCTGTCTGCATATCAACCTACCTACCTGTCTGCATATCTTCCTACCTACCTACCTGTCTACATATCTACATACCTACCTACCTGTCTGCATATCTACATACCTACCTACCTGTCTGCATATCTACCTACCTACCTATCTGCCTGCCTCCCTACCTTCCGGTCTGCATGTCTACCTCCCTACCTCCCTACCTGTCTCCATATCTACCTACTTACCTGTCTGCATATCTACCTACCTGCCTACCTACCTGTCTGCATATCAACCTACCTACCTACATATCTGCCTACCCACTTACCTGTCTGCATATCTACCTAACTACCTACCTGTCCGCATATTTACCTACCTACCTACCTACCTGTCTGCATATCTACCTACCTACCTACCTACCTACCTACCTACCTACCTACCTGTCTGCGTATCTACCTACCTACCTACCTACCTACCTGTCTGCATATCTACCAACCTACCTACCTTTCTGCATATCTACCTACCTATCTACCTACCTGTCTGCATATCTACCTACCAGGGTTGGGTAGGGTTACTTTAACTGGATTACTTTCAATGACTTTTGGATGACTCCAATACCAAATATGCTAATAAAAGACAAAAGAAACTAAATAGGAATAAACATTGTGCAGGCTTGGGGAGTAACGGAATACATGGAACGGCAAAAATGATGTTGTCAAGCTGTTTGGATTTATTTTAATTTTGATTCCGTCGCATTTTATGTTCGTTTTGCCGGAGATCAAAGAGATCAAAGCCAGGAGAGAAAGCTTACCACGTGTTGTGAGTCATCATTTTATTCAATAGACCTTTTCCCCTGGTTTCATTTATTAAGGTAATTGGGTAATTCCATGATGATAATAATAATATTAACAGTAGCAATAATATACTTGAAAATGTATTTGTGGGGGCCAATTGGGCTTTTTCCAGTATCATTTATTTATTTTGTATGTTTGCAACGTGGGTCAATTGGGATTTTTTTTTTATTTAATGAATTTGTCTTTTTTGGCAATATCGAATATATATATTTTTAAACATCTTACAATTTTCCCATCGTTCCCATCATTCAATCAACGCTTACACATTTTTCATCATCCAATCGTTCCTCATCAGCGGTTCCTTTGAGCCACCTCCAGAATCAAGAAACGGCAATCTGTTCTGATTTCTATTCACACAGAAACCTTTTGTATCAGCCGTCAGCAGAAAAAAAAATTCCGCACGTAGTTGAGCTTGTAGCCGTCGCTAATAACGGGTAATAGAATTTTTTCGTTCTTGCGGCCCGACGCCACAATGATGCTGATCAGTAATTAGGAGCAACACTGAGCAGAGAAAAAAAAACAAAAAAATGCGCGTTCCCGCTGACCTTTCAGTGCTGTAAACAAGCCGAGAGGCAAAAGCGACGAGATGGAGAGGAAATGAAAAGTCCAAATGTGGCATTGACTAAGCCTCAAAACGGAAAATGCTAATGCTAATGCACGCGCTCTGAGTTAGCGTTTAAATTAGCATTTGGTTTCAGGCAGAACTTTGAAAGCCTAACTGATTTTGGTATGCAGGGACGCTCAATATGTGATTAATTGATTTTATAATGAGTCCCTGAGTTCTCAAATGAGAGTCTTTGAAGGTACAGTGGAACCTCGGTTCTCGACCATAATCCGTTCCAGAACCCTGTTCGAAAACCGATGTGTTCGTTCACCGAAATCATTTTTCCCATTAAAAATAATGTAAATCGTTTTAATCCGTTCCAACACCCTGAACGTTTACCTTGAATGTTTAACGTTAACATAAAGCTAACCCAGGCTAATCGTACGTCCGCGTTATCGTAATCTTCCGTACGAAAGATTACGCTAACATGAACGTGTAAAAATAAAAAAAAAGGATACGAGTTTACGAGTCATTTAGCACCCGGGTCTCTACAACAAGTGGTCAGCGGTTCATTGGAAAGGGGGCTCCGTTCCAACACCCTGAAAGTTGGGCTCCGTTCCAACACCCTGAATGTTTACCATGAATGTTCAACGTAAACATAAAGCTAACCCAGGCTAAACGTACATTCGCGTTATCGTAATCTTCCGTACGAACGTTTACGCTAACATGAACGTGTAAAAAAAAAAAAAGGATAAAGAAAATAATTATGAGTAGGATTTCTTACCTTTGTGGTGGTCAGCAGAAGGCGCAGGTGGACGGTGGGGTATTCCCTAGCAAGGTCAGACACTCGCACACCTTCTTCATATTTTGCTATTATTTCTTTCTTAAATGCAATAGTTGTGCGCACTACTTTTCTTTTTTCACCTGTAGCAACTTTGCTGCTTGCACTGACTTTCTTCGGAGGCATAATTAGGGGCTAAAAAACTTCGTACACCTGTATTAAAAGCGAAAGCAAAACGAAGCACGTCTGCACGCGATAACTACACCCGTACGCCGCTCAGCATGGCACCCTTGCGTACGCACTCACGCATTACCGGCGTTCGAACTCCGATTTTTCCAAATTTTTGGTCGGACTCCGATTTGTACTAAGAGGCGTTCGAAAACCGAGGTTCCACTGTACTTTAAAGAGTACTAACAAGTGGTGTATGGAACTTCAAAATATATGACTTGTTGACACCATCTTCTGGCTGAAATGATCATTGCAGCCTCCGTCATGACCTTTTGTTTCGCGTGCAAGTACTTTTACAAAACAAGCTCGAATAAACTCGTCTTTTTCCGTTGTTTTTGGGGTTGTAGTTGGCAAGGAGACCGGGTTCGAAACATGTGTTGGCCTGGAGAGGGATGGGCGCCACCAGGCTGTACTTGCCCAAGACACACCACAGGAAATGGTGCCTCTACAACCATAGTTGTTAAGGGAACCAACCAACCAACATACCAACATATGAAACAAACAACCAACCAACTAACCAGTTGGCATCTGGACACTCCTTTTCTTACTTTCACCATTTTCATCCTTGGATAAAAAAAAGAAAAACGTTAGCACGCATGTGAAATTACGCTGCTCCCCCTATTCCCCCTGCCTCCTTTCCTCCAGCGTAATGTGCTTCATGGCCGGGATACAAGTAAGACAAAAGCTAATACATAAAGGCTCTTTGAACTCAGATGGACATTGTTAACTCAAACCTAATAGAGAAAAAAAGGCCAAAACTCAAACCACACCTTTGATTAATATTTATTGAACACACTAAAACATGATTTTTTTTCAAGAAAACCCATAAATATAAACGAAAAATAGATAGGGATATTATTCCAGAATAAACAAACTTCAAATACTTTGCTCTCCATAAAAATATCTTTTGTAAAACCTAAAATAAATCTAACCAAAATTAAAAAATAATGAAAATATAAGTAAAATTTCCGCTTTACACCAAAAATGTGCTTTTAATATTATTTTAAAAAAGACAGGAATGTTATTCCTGTATAAACAAACTATATTAAATATGTCAGGACCAGAACAGAGAGCAGAACCCACTTGCATAAAGTTACTCACAGTTTATTGGGGATAAGAGAAAGGAGCGCACACTCGGTCCAGAGATCGTTGGTTGCGGGGAGTAGATTGCTCGGAACGCGGAAGTGGTCAAAATCAAACAGATTGTGGCGAGAGCAAAACATAGAAAAAAAACGGAGATTCACAAGGCTTGACGTGTCAAAACAGAATTTCACAGACGCTCCGACAAAAGGCGACTCACAGGACAGCGTTTAAGTAGTGACAGGGAGCAATCTGTCAACGACAGACATCGTACAGACACTGTTTCCGTACATGTCCTTTTTGGGGGTGCGCCCTATTACCCGATGCGCCCTATAGTGCGGAAAATACGGTACATTGTTTTTAATGGGAAAAATGATTTCGGTGATGGAACAAATCGGTTTTCGAACAGGGTTCTGGAACGGATTATGGTCGAGAACCGAGGTTCCACTGTACACCCAAACAAATCGAAAATAAACGAAGGAGTCCATAAATACATCTAAAACGTATTCCCCTAATGGCGATCTTTCCACCATACATCTCCTGTCACCGAATTCAAGTCAAGCAAGTGACCCATAAAAGACCCTTGCTCTCCAATCTCGGCGCATTGGAAATTTATATCCTCCCTTGGAAAATATCGGAGGAGTAGTGTCTGGACCGACTCGATTTTTCAGTCTCTCGGATTCCTTGGCTCCGGCCTCCACTCGGGACTGAGTAGCGTTTGAGTAAATGATGGTTTTACAGTGCGCACGACGCTTTATCGCTTGAGTTTGTTATATACGGCGTCACTTATTCGATTGCTTGGCTGTGATCAATCCCGTAACTGAATCCGTTTTTGCTCTCCAGTCCTGGCAATCGTTCTGCCCTTTCCAAAATTGTATTGATAGAAGAACTGCAGTGAAAGCTCGGTACTGGACCAAAACCTGTTGGGGACTGGAGTTTTTTGCTATACAAATTACCGGATTTTCCGCACTATAAGGCGCACCGGATTATAGGGCGCACCCCCAAAATATAGTTTTTGGTCCCATATTTTCCATACATAAGGCGCACCGGATTATAAGGCGCTACAATGGGAATGTCGACAAAACAGTCAGATGATTCAGTCCAACTTATTACCCCCTTAACATTCCCAAAGCTTGCAAAGAAGCAAATACGTGTCGTAGACATGTACGGAAACGGTGTCTGTACGATGTCACCAATCACTCAAATGCATCGTTCCAAATATCATTCGGAAGGTTAAAGTCTCGGGATTCAAGAAATGCCAAACATTTCTTAGTTTCCATTTTATTTTTTGCTGGCAACTGTGTGGACAGCAAAGTAAGAATTTTATCGTGCAGGGAAACGGGGTTCTTTAATGCGCATATGACAATAAACACTTTGAATTGAATTGAGTTTAAAAATAGACTCATCACAGAAACATCAAGATCGTTCTAAAACAAGATACCGGGAAAATAGAAAGCCGAATAGCTCACCTAAGTTCTCTTGCAGCCATCACGTTCAATAATGATACGTAACCATGGTCTTCTTACAACCGTGAGTGTAGTAAATCCAGGAGAGTCAAATATTTAGAAATACAGAATAGTAAAAAATGTTTTCTCTATGCCGTAGTGCAGGGGTGTCAAACTCATTTTAACTCTGGGGCCACGCGATAGAACAAACATTCTGTCGGGGGCCGGACTAGTAGATTAAAGAGAAATAAAAAGAGAGATAAAGAAATAAGAGAAAGAGGGAGGGGAAAGAAGAGAGAGGGCGGAACAAAGAAAGAAAAAGAGAGGGAGAGAGCGTGAGAAACAAGAGATAAAAAGTTGTGAGAGAGGGGGTAAAAGAAAGGTAGAGGAGGAAAGAAATCCAAAGAGAAATAGAAATACAGATGGAGAGAAAAGAGAAAAGAAAGTGTGATGGGTAGAAAGAAAGAAAGAGAAAAGAGAGAAAAAGGAAAAAAAGAAGACAGAGCAAAATAAGTTAAAAAGACAGAGAGAGAGAAAGAGACAGAGACAGAGAGTGGGAGAAAAGGGGTGGAAAAGAGAGAGAGAGAGTGAGAGAGAGAGAGAGAAAAAAAATAAATACAAGTACAGTGTCTTTGCTCGAGGCACCTCTCTTTGGCAACATCAAGTGGACGTATTTCAACCTGCAGCTTGTTTTTCTCTTGCGCCTGATCTGGCCCGCGGGCCGCCTGTTTGACACCTGTGCCGTAGTGCAACCCAACGTGTGATTCACATTCATCTTTTTGGGCCAATTGCGGGCTTTGTTTTGCCCCTTTAGCCTATGCGAGCCTGTAAATGATAAAAAGGATCCGCCCCCTTTACCTCTGAATAACTTTAGCCAATAGTGACTGAGTCAAATGATGATTGACACATTGGTTAGCCAATGAAACGTCTGTATATAAATCCCAGCATACACCGCGGACTACTTTGCCTTCGGGGGAAAATCGAGTCGGCGGCTGCTTGCCTTAGTTGCAAGACTTTGCGACTTAACATTGATCCATATATAAGGCGCACTGTATCATAAGGCGCGTGGTCGGCTTTTGAAAAAAATAAAGGCTTTTAGGTGCGCCTTATAGTGCGGAAAATACGGTAGTTCCTACTGGTGACGTGCAGTGAGGTAGGTGTCTGGTGATTTACCATTAAATGAACTACATCATTTGATTGGCAGAGCATAAAGCACTATATGAATTAAAGCGTTGGAAAAAACGTTTTACTGTATTTCCTAAACTTATAGATGAAGTCCTTCAGGAAGTCGGATCTCGGATCTGTTGAAATTAAATATCAAAATGTAGCGTTTACCAAATTGTTCAAGTTAGTTATCTGACTCCATTAACCAAACTCAATCTACATTCACCCAACAATTTATGCGCGCTCGCTTCTTGAGGGAAAAGATGAACAAGAAAGCCGACATTTTCTCACGGGGGCAGAATTAGCAACGTTGGAGTCTCTGGCATTCTTCTTATTGCCCCACGTCTACCCGCAGGATGGTGTGCCGGCTCCTCCCATGGGCGTGCCAAGGAAGCCCCCCCTGGGCATCACCATCTCGTCGAAGAGTGTCGCGATGTCTGGAATACTCAAAACAACACCGAGCGTTTCTACGTCATCAGGGCCTTTCTGCATCTGGATGTGCTGATTATCTTATCAGCCTTACGTCCCGTTCCCGCCGTTCCTGTAAACAACATTTTCCACCAGGGTAGCACGGCGGCACAGTGGTTAGCGCATGTGCAGGCACAGTTCTAAGGTCTTGGGAACCTCCTGTGTGGGTTCAAATCCAGCTACCGGACTTCCTGTGCGGAGTTTGTATGTTCTCCCCGTGCTTGCGTGGGTTTCCTCCGGGCACTCCGGTTTCCTCCCACATTCCAAAGACATGCATTTCAGGTGGATTGGCCGGTCCAAATTGTCCCTAGGTGTGAATGAGCGAGCGAGTTGTCTGTCCCTGTGTGCCCTGCGATTGGCTGGCAACCAGTTCAGGGTGTCCCCTGCCCACTGCCCGATGATTGCTGGGATGGGCTCCAGCACCAACGCGACCCTACTCAGGATAAGCGGTGCAGCTAATAAGATGAGATGAGATTAAATGTAATTTGTATTCAATCGTATAAAATACTTTATAGTCAAATGTATAAAATCCTTCACATTCAAGAGGAGCAGTGTGGTTTTCGTCCGGGCGGTGGAACAGTGAACCATCTCTACACACTCAAGTGTTGGGAATAACGCCGTTAAGTAACTGCGTTATTTTATTTTTTTTCAGTAACGCAGTAGTCGAAATAATTTTATTTTTTTGCCGTTATCGTTACTGACATTCAAAAGAGGTGCGTTACTTTGAATAAATTAAGACGAGGCGTGTTGGCGTGAACGTGCGTTCTACTTTCGTGTCACTCGCAACTCAACCATAACATACTGTTGACATTGGGGTACACACCGCGCATGCTCTGTAACAATGAGGCGTTATGGGTAATGTAGTTTTTATGTTAACAAGCACATGGAGAGAGGGATTTGATAGTCACTTTTTATTGTTTTACCGTTGACTTTTGTTGTGATCAAAATATCTAAAATTCTGTTGCCTATTTCTACTTGACCAGAGTTTCAGGTTGTGGGAGTTTGATTTATTGATTTGTATTGTCGAACTGTTTACATTTGTTGTGTGGGAAAAATGAAGTACAGTAGCATTTGTCTACTTAAGCAGTTGTCTGACTAGAGATTGTGATTTGTTTCTATATAGTGAAACTCATTTTATTTTGGTATACTGTTGAATTTTCTGTGAGCAAAATATTTGAAGTGCAGTTGCCTATTTCTACTTGAATAGAATTTGTGATTTTTTTCTATCGAGTTCATTTCACGTTATATTGTTTTACTGTTGATTTTTGTTGTGAACAAAATGTTTGAAATGCAGTTGCCTATCTCTACTTGACCAGTGTTTCAGGTCGTGATCGTTTGATTTATTTATTTTACACTGCAGTGTTAAACACGCTTTATATTTTTGAACTGTTTTCATTTGTTGTGTGAAAAACTACAGTAGCATATGTCTACTTGAGCAGTTGTCTGACCAGAAATTGTGATTTTTTTTTTCTATCGAGTTAATTTCCCTTTATATTGTTTTACTGTTGATTTTTGTTGTGAACAAAATGTTTGAAATGCAGTTGCCTATCTCTACTTGACCAGTGTTTCAGGTCGTGATCGTTTGATTTATACAGTAGCATATGTCTACTTGAACAGTTATCTCAGGTTGTGAAATTTAGATCTATTCAACTCACTTTATATTGTTTACTGCTGATTGTTATTTTATTAAATTGTTTACTGTTTATTTTTGTTGCATTTCAAGAGTAGGATAAATCCATTGTCTGTGAGGTGCAAAAAATAGTGCAAGGTTTTAACCCTAACCCTGTCATGATTACCGATGTGAATCACCTGTGCCCGCTCTTTTGGCACCAACTGCTGCGGGTTCTGATTGGTTCCCTGTCCATATTTAAACCCAGTCCTATCAATCCCCTGTTGTCAGTCCGTCTGCGAACCTCTGTGTATACAAGGCAAGCCTTTTTCGACTCTGACTCCCGCTTGTCCCGTTTTTGCTACTGTTTGTCTCCAGCTATGACATGTTTTGTCCCCGACCACGTCTGCTCTCCCGTACCGGCTTACAACCCATTTTTGTCCCGACTATGTCTACTCTCCCGCTCTGGCTTTCGACTCGTTCCGACCCCGACCACGTTTTTGCTCTCCAGTCCTGGCAATCGACTATTTTTTCCGTCCCTGACACCGCCATCGCTCGCTACAGAAGATCCACTTCCGTGTTCGGATCACAGTCCGAGTCCGAGAGTGACTTGCTCGTGGGTGCAGCCCTTCCTCTTTCCTTCAATAAAAACTTGTGGTGAACGTTACGCAATTGGGTCTGTTTCTGTTCTGGTCCTGCCAAACCCTAACCCTAACACAACTATCTATTCAACTGACTCGAATACTGCTCAGAAAATTTCGAATTCTTTGACATACAGCGACTTCATCTCATCTCATTAGCTGCACCGCTTATACACAGTAGGGTCGCGGGGGTGCCGGAGCCCATCCCAGCAATCATCGGGCAGTGGGCAGGGGACACCCTGAACTGGTTGCCAGCCAATCGCATGGCACACGGGGACAGACAATTTGCTCGCCCATTCACACCTAGGGACAATTTAGACCGGCCAATCCACCTAAAATGCATGTCTTTGGAATGTGGGAAGAAACTGAAGTGCCCCGAGGATACCCACGCAAGCACGGGGAGAACATACAAACTCCGCACAGGAAGTCCGGTAGCTGGATATGAACCCACACAGGAGGTTCCCAAGACCTTAGAACTGTGCCGCACACGCGCTAACCACTGCGCCCCATAGAGCAACTTATTATTTAAAAAAAACAGACATAGTTTCTTTCCCTGGTAACTAGTTACTTTGACTATCGAGTGATTCAGTTACTTTTTGCAAGAAGTACTGAGTAACTATAACTAATGGCTTCTTGAAAGTAACATCCCCGATACTGTCCAAAGCTAAATGGTGTTGAGGTTCCCGTGTTGCCTGCTCCATTTACTTGAGATGGTTTGAAGTGAGAGCACTTCATCTTCTCTTTGTGTTGATATACAGCCGCTGATGTCATCCTGAAATAGTGTTTGTTCTGCCGGCTGTGAATCACGCTGCCAGATGTCGAATATTTTGCCGCACCGAAACATGCCCGGTGACGCAAATGCGACCCATTCAATTAGAAAACTTCCAACCGTGCTAAACAGCTCGATACAGTCAACCCCAGGGTTACAAAATGAATCTCTTCCCAGGTAGGGATCGTAAAGTGAAATTGCCGTATAGCGGGGGTGGTAGTAACATATGGTTATTAGCTTGAACCCCCAGTGACTCAGATAAAAATGTTAAAATAGTGTCAATAACATTAAAATTGAATAATAATGTAAAATGAAATTATATCTATCTTAGGTGTCACGTAACTTGAGCTGGTAGAGTGGAGTTACCAGGTTGATGCAGGGGGGGACAATGGATTCAAATTTAAATGTATATGCACATAAAGGGGCGGCAGTAGCTCAGGAGGTAGCGCGCTCGTTTGGATCAAGAGATCGCAGGTTCGATTCCCGGCTCCTCCGTGTTACATGTCGAAGTGTCCTTGGGTAAGACACTGAACCCCTAATACCCCCAATAAGCAGGTTAGCTCCTTACATGGATGCAAGGCCGCTATTGGGAAATGGAGCACATTGTAAAGCGCTTTGGGAAGTCATTGACTTGAAAAGCGCTATATAAATAAATGCAGATCATTAAAGGAAAAATGACATTTGTTTTGCCTTTGGTGTCACCTGACCTGAGCTGGTAGAGTGAAGTCAGTGGGTGGATGCGGGGTAGATTTAAATTAAAACTGATTTTAAGACTATATAAATGAATATACACGTAAATAAAAAAATAAATGTGATATGCCTTTAGTCTGATGTGACCTGAGCTGGTAGAATGGAGTTAGTGGGTGGATGCAGGGGGAAGTAGATTCAAATTAAAATTGATTTTAAGACTATATAAATAAATTAAACCAAAGGAAAAATGAAATTTGATTTGCATTTGGTGTCACGTGATCTGAGCTGGTAGAGTGGAGTTAGTGGGTGGATGCAGGAGTAGATTTAAATTAAAACTGATTTTAAGACTAAATAAATGAATATACATGTAAATAAAAAATAAATGTGATATGCCTTTGGTCTGATGTGACCTGAGCTGGTAGAATGGAGTTAGTGGGTGGATGCAGGGGGAAGTCCATTCAAAATAAAAGTGATTTTAAGACTATATTAATAAATTAAACCAAGGGAAAAATGAAATTTGATTTGCATTTGGTGTCACGTGATCTGAGCTGGTAGAGTGGAGTTAGTGGGTGGATGCAGGGAGAGGAGGCGGTAGATTCAGATTAAAACTGATTTTAAGACACAATAAATAAATAAAGCCAAAGGAAAAATGAAATTTAAGTTGCCTTTGGTGTCACGTTACTTGAGCTGGTAGAGTGGAGTTACCATGTTGATGCAGGGGCGGAGACAATGGATTCGAAATAAAATTGATTTTAAGACTATGTAAATGTGTATACACATAAAGAAAAAATAAAATTTGATTTGCTTTTGGTGTCACGTGACCTCAGCTGGTAGAGTGGAGTTAGTGGGCGGATGCAGGGGAAGGAGGAGGTAGATTTAAATTTAAACTGATTTCAAGACTATATAAATAAATTAAACCCAAATGAAAAATGAAATTTTACTTGTAATTTTACACGTAACTTGAGCTGGTAGAGTGGAGTTACCAGGTTGATGCCGGGGGGTGTCAATGGATTCAAATTAAAACCGATTTAAGACTATATAGGTGTATATACACATAAAATAAAAATAAAATGTGATTTACCTTTGGTGCCACTTGACCTGTGCAGGTATGGTGGAGTTAGTGGGTGGATGCAGGCGGGAGGAGGTAATGGATTTAAATCAAAACGGATTTTAGCAATTCGACTCAGGAAGATTGTCATGCCTCTAGGTTTGATAATCAGACAACTATTTGACCAATAAATAATTATCAAGTGCGAGCTAATTTTCTTTGCGATATATTTGTTTTTATTAAAACAATAAACACTCGATTAGAACAAATTCAAGGTGAAAATCTGATAATTCTTAATCTTTTTTACCTTTATCCAATCTATAACTTTATCGAAATTTTATACATATAATAATTTGACTCAATTTAATTTTTGTAATATATTTTTCTATTAAACAGATAACGATAATGTTTTCCCGCAAGCTGTATTTTACGGGAAAGGGCAGTCATGTGCGGGAACACAAATGCCAGTGGCAGACGAGAATCGGACAGGACAGACGGGATAGATACACGAGCAGATGCTGGACAGGACGGGACAGATGGGATCGGTACCGGATACTGGATACAACCGCAAGATACCGGACAGGGCGGGACAGATGGGATCGATACCGGATACTGGAGCAAGAGGCCGGACAGGACGAGACAGACGAGATTGATACCGGATACTGGATACACGAGAAAGATATTGGACACAGCAGGACAGACTGAATCGATACTGGATACTGGATACATGAGGAAGATAGGCTGGAGCAAGATGCCAGAAAGGACGAGACAGGTAGGATCGATACCGGATACTGGATACTGGAGCAAGATACCGGACAGGACGAGACAGGCGGGATCAATACCGAATACTGGAGGCTGGAGCAAAATGCCGGACAGGACGAGACAGGCAGGATTGATACCGGATACTGGATACTGGAGCAAGATACCGGACAGGACGAGAGAGGCGGGATCGATACCGGATACTGGAGGCTGGGGCAAGATGCCGGACAGGACGAGACAGGTAGGATCAATACCGGATACTCAAGACTGGAGCAAAATACCGTACAGGACGAGACAGGCGGGATCGATACTGGAGCAAGATACCGGACAGGACAAGACAGGCTGGATAGATACCAGATACTGGAGGCTGGAGCAAGATGCCGGACAGGACGAGACAGGCAGGATTGATACCAGATACTGGATACTGGAGGAAGATACCGGACAGGACAAGACAGGCGGGATCGATACCGGATACTCGAGACTGGAGCAAAATACCGGACAGGACGAGAAAGGCGGGATTGATACCGGATACTGGATAATGGAGCAAGATGCCGGACAGGACGAGACAGGTAGGATCAATACCGGATACTCGAGACTGGAGCAAAATACCGGACAGGACGAAACAGACGGGATCGATACTGGAGCCCTGGTGAGGGCAATGGGCAACCGTGACACTATTATAACTGTCGTGCTCAAAATTAGATAATTACTAAGCATGGCCTATTTTCATTTCTGTCTTTTTTATTTCTATCCAACCAATAACTATGACGTTGTTTTCTATATATAATAATAAGATCGTATTCAATTTTTTGTAAACATCTTCAATCAAATGACATTGTTTTATTTGTGTGATAACTATCGATTACAACTAAGAAAGGCTTAAAATGGGATCATGATTAAGCGTGACCTAATTTAATTTTTGTAATTCTCACCCATGCATTCAAACATGAAACACCTTTTATTTAAAGCACAGCTAAAAAAATTGATCCACCCCGATTTTTCGCCACTGAATAGGACGCCGATTTCGTAACAGCTGAAGCTTCATATTGAAAACAAGTCGGCATTGAAATGATCCAGCCCAAAAGCCTGATAGGATTCTGTTCATGAGACTTTTCATTAGCTTCTTTTATCAGCGATATAATGAGATAGCGTCCCAATTAATGTCCTGGATTTTTTGGTTTTGCGTCCCCGTCAAGGGACGGACGGGGTCTCAGGTCCAGACGAAAATTTTGCGATGGTGTCAGTATCCATCCCACTTGGTCTTCAACGCGAATAGAGGCTCTGGTTCGCGGGGGCCGTGGACTTGTTTACGTTCATAATACGTTTGTAATCCGATAGGAGATGGAGGAAAAGATTTATTCAGTTTTTCGAAGTACTTGTTTGCATCCCTTGACACAAACGAAGAACTGCGAAAAGATGACATTTACGAGTACTCCAATTCCAAGGGTGAAGATGGAGCTTGTAGTTACTGAAGTAGGAGAATATTTTTCAGATCAACATCCAGGTTGCGAGACCTGAATGACTGAAATGATCGATGGACCATTCACAAAATGGCTGCCGGCGTTTTCATAAGAACTTGGCGTGGTTTGAAAACAGAATTTTGTATTTCTGGAGCAATCCGAAGTAAATAGTTATATGCCTCAAGACAAACGAATAATCCTGCGTACATGGAGATTGTGAGTATTCTATTTACAAGACGTACGGGTCCCGGTACTCGCATGCTCAAAAATTTATTGGTCCCAAAAGAGATCTATGGGTCCCCAATATTTAGTGTTATATTGAAATTGTAAATCGGCGACAAATATATAATATAAATCTATTTATTCATTCAGTTTTAATCATCACCGTTTATTGACAATACAAATCAGTTATCACTTCAAGAGTTTTCAGTTCACAAAAAAATTGTACATTATACAAAATAATATTGCTGAAATATGAGTCTATCTATTCATGCAGTTATAATCACTTCAGATTTTTCAGTTCATATATTCTTCGTGGTTTGCTGTCCCGCCACAGTTGTAATGCCTTCTCAAGGTCCAATTGCAGCAAGGGAATTTCCATAGCTAATTTGTGGTTTTCATTATCGTGGTGCTGATCGAATGTGCTCTTCTGAAAGTTCACATTGCGAAATGATTTATGCAATCCAGTTTTTTTGTCACGCTGGGTGCACGCATCACACAACATGTAACCTCCGTTATCATCCTCCTCATAGTGTAACCAGGAATATAATTTAGTCCATTTTGGTAGAAAAGTCCTTTTCTTGCTAGGAGTATTCTTTTGTTTATTTTCTTTCGTCGAATCGTTCGCTTCAACACACGTGCTTTCCTTGCCGGAATTATTGCCGTTGTTATCAGTCCCTGCATTATGTTTCGACTTATTACTGACACTGATAAATGACCAATTTTGTGTTGATTTTCACCTAATACTGTTTTTTCGGAGGTATACTTAACCTTCACTCGACGACAAGCACCACAACAATGACGTCGTCTCGAAGCGACAAAATCTCGTTTGCCGAGATCGGCCTGCAGTCGAAATCTCGAACCGCGAGGCCAAAACAACAATGGCGGATCTGCCTGACGAAAAGTTTGGAGTGCGATAAATCTTTGTTAAAAAAAAAAGTAATCGGGTAATAATGTCAATTTTGTGTCGAAAAAGGTGCGTCCCGAGGACGCACGTTGATTCGACACGATGCGTGGACGCAGGCAAACCAGAACACTGGATTACTGAAAGAGGAGAATTTATTTCTCAAATCAACATCCAGGTTGTGAGACTAAGACTAAAACTATCGAAAAAGTAGGGCAATTCCGTTGTGGTTTTTATCAAAATTAAACAAAATATAAAACGGAATATATTTCGGGCTTACTTCTTTCACGAAAGCATTCACAAATTGGCTGCTAGTGTTTTTCACAAGAATTTGCCGTAGTTTGAAAACAGAATTTCGGATTTCTGGAGCAATCCAAAGAAAGCGTTTATATACTTCACCTTGCACTATTTTTTGCACCTCACAGACAACGGATTTATCCTACTCTTGAAATGCAACAGTAAACAATATAATGTGAGTTGAACCTGAGACAACTGTTCAAGTAGACATATGCTACTGTACTTTGAGTAAGGAGAATAATCCCACGTACATGACATTTGTGAGTATTTCGATTGCAAGGGCAAAGACGGTGCAATGCAATTAGTGAAGGAGGAGAGTTTTCGACGCTCTCTGACTTCCCTGATTCCTTAATAAAGCATTGTGTGAAACATTACGCATTTGGGTCCACTGCTGGTGCCGGTCGTGACAAGAGAACATAGATGGATTTTACTTGCAAGAAGTACAGGGGTGGAAGCCTACAGATAAGAGATTCGATCCCCCGCTCTAACATTTATTACAACTTCAAGGATACAAAAAGTGAGATTGGCCACGAGGGGTGTGGTCATTAAAAGCATGGCACGTGATTGGAGAATGGTAAACTAGTGCATATTGAGCAAAATAACAAACCATGGCGTGTAATCGACAAAACAATGAACAGTGAACCAAAATAACAAACAACTGCGCACAGTCTCATCTCATCTCATTAGCCGTACCGCTTATCCTCATTAGTGTCGCGGGGGGTCTGGAGCCCATCCCAGCCATCTCCGGGCAGTGGGCAGGGGACACCCTGGACTGTAATGTAAATCGTTTTAATCCGTTCCAACACCCTGAATGTTTACCTTGAATGTTTAACGTAAAGCTAACCCAGGCTAATCGTACGTTCGTGTTATCGTAATCTTCCGTACGAAAGATTACGCTGACATGAACGTGTAAAAACAAAAAAAGGACAAAGAAAATAATTATGAATAGGATTTCTTACCTTTGTGGTGGTCAGCAGAAGGCGCAGGTGGACGGTGGGGAGAGGAAAATCATCAAAAGTTTTTCAACCTCTTCCAAAACTTGCGGCCGTTGCTTGCTTATAGCACTCACTCCCTTAGCCACATCACTAGATTTCACAGCCTCCTTATTCTTTAGTATCGTACTGATCGTAGATTTAGCCATGCTGTATTCCCTAGCAAGATCAGACACTCGCACACCTCCTTCATATTTTGCTATTATTTCTTTCTTAAATGCAATAGTTGTACGCACTACTTTTCTTTTTTCACCTGTAGCAACTTTGCTGCTTGCACTGACTTTCTTCTGAGGCATAATAAGGGGCTAAAACACCCGTACGCAGCTCAGCACCGCACCCTAGCGTACGCACTCACGCATTACCGACGTTCGAACTACGATTTTTTGACCGAACAGCGAAGCAAGAATTTCTCCAAATTTTTGGTCGGACTCCGATTTGTCCGAACTGAGAGGCGTTCGAAAACCGAGGTTCCACTGTAATAGACAGCCTCATTGAATTTCTCCACTTTGACATTCAGAGCACTGAGCAGAAATCACATTGAGTCACCCGTCAAGGGCCCTCATGATGCTATTTTTTGGGGTAATGGAAAATGAAAGGCCTAGCCCAATTATTGCAATCGGAATACAGTATTTGAGGGTGGACTTTTGTTTAGATACCTTCACATAATCGGAAAATTAGCAATAGTTCTCTTGCGTGAAAATGTACCCACTCATTTGTGCAACCACGTTATAAAACACTAAAACCAATTACACCATTATCATTACTCAGATGAGCCGACTAAGAATATCCCGGCAGGGGATATTCATCATTTAGCCCCCCCCCCAATTCATAATTTACCTAATGTCTTTCCACTTCAGTTCTTCACCCTGTTAAAGCCTCCATGGAGGGATAATGATTTTTTTTTCATGTTGCCTGTCACAAAGAAAGAGTGGAGACCTCAGCCAAGACTATAAACACTTCTCACCAGGGACTACAATGACGTGTGGAACTTGTATGCTAAAAATAGATAAGGTCCAAAGATTTCATTTTGGAATGAATCTTAAAGAAAGAAGAAAACTTAAAGGCACAGTGTGTATGCAGTGTTCTGGTTTGCCCGCGTCCCTGCGTCCTAGAAGCATCATTTTTGCTGGGGTCATTATTACCCGATAACTTTTTTTTTTAAACAAAGATTTACCGCATTCCAAACTTATCGTCAGGCAGATCCGCCATTGTTGTTTTGGTCTCGCGCCGATCCCGTTGCTTCGAGATGACGTCATTGTTTTGGTGGTTGTCGAGTAAAAGAGAAGTATGCCTCCGTAAAAACAGTTGGCATTAGGTGCAAATCGACAAAAAATTGGTCATTTCTTCAGTGTCGGTAATAAGTCGAAACATAATGCAGAGAGTGATTACAACGGCAATAATTCAGGCACGAAAAAACGGTGGAGAAATTCTTCAGAAGATCGCGAAGGCAAGGAAAACACGCGTGTTGAAGCCAACAATTCGACAAAAGATAAACAAAAGAATACTCCTAGCAAGAAAAGGACTTTTCTGCCAAAATGAACTCAGTTATATTCCTGGTGACGCTATGAGGAGGATGATAATGGAGGTTACATGTTCTGTGATGCGTGCACCCAGCGTGACAAAAAAACTGGATTGCATAAATCATTTCGCAATACGAACATTCAGAAAAGCACATTGGATCGGCACAACGACAATGAAAACCACAAATTAGCTATAGGAATTCCGTTGCTGCAATTGGACCTTGAGAAGGCATTACAACTGTGGCGGGACAGCAAACCACGAAGAATATATGAACTGAAAAATCTGAAGTGATTAAAACTGCATGAATAGATAGACTAATATTTCAGCAAGTGATAACTGCTTTGTATTACCAATTGAGTGGGACGATTAAAACTGAATGAAATTATAGATTTTTATCATATATTTCTCACCGATTTACAATTTCAACCTGGATAAGACTAAATTTTGGGGAGCCATAGATCTCTGTTGGGACCCATAGATTTTTGAGCATGCGAGTCCTTGGGGCCCATCACTTTTCACAGGTAAAATGAACACTGTGTATATTGTATATATTTATATTCATTGGAAAATGTGAAGAGTTTGTATCATTTTTGTGTTCCTACAGAAACCAGATCATTTTCCACCATCAAACAGTTTCGGAAAAGCACTAGTGAGCCACTAGAGAGCGCCAAAGAGCCGCCTGTGTAGGACAACCGAAAACGTGTGGTAAAAAGCACAAGGAATAATACAAACTCCTGAGTCTTAAAGTGACCAAACTGCCCCATTTTTTTTCTTTATATTTTTTGTCCAGCCTTTTTGAGGTATTTGGGTACCCGTAGAAGCAAAATGGCCGACAGCTCCCTCTAGGCGTAAAATAAAATTAAAAAAACAACAACAAATACCTCAAAAAGCCTGGGCAAAAAAATAAGAAAAAAATGGTACAGTTTGGTCACTTCGTAGTTTGTATTATTCCTTGTGCTTTCTAGCACCCGTTTTCGGTTGCACGACACCAGGGGTAAGCAACAGGCGGCTCTTTGGTGCTCCCTTGTGGCTTCTAGTGATTTTTCAAAAATGTTTTATCATGGAAAATGATCCGATTTCAGTAGGGGGACAAATATGAAACAACGTTTAACATTTTCCAATTAATATAGATATATCTAATATATATTTTTGGGCGCCAACTGCGGCTCGTTGACTGATTGGCTTCCCTCCTATTTAAGCTGAGTGCTCTCACTCACCCTTTGTCAGTCCATCAACAAACCACTGCACCCGCAAGACATATTTTTTGACTCTGTCTTGTACCCTGTCCGGTATTGATCCCGTCTATTTTGTCCTGTTTTGATATCGGTCTACGGTCTCCAGTGTCTGGTATCGTTCCCGTCTATCTCGTTCTGTCTAATCTCTGTTTCCAGTCTCCTATACCTGTTATCAATCCTGTCAGTCCCGTTCTATCCGGTATCGGCTCCTGTATCTGGTATCGATCTCGTTGGTCTCTGGCGTCCTGTCGTTCCACGCCAGAATGCTACCTTACGTCTTCCACCCAGCCATCACTGAATCACTGCCGTTTGGGTTAATGTGTATGACTGCCACATTTCCAGTAAAATAAAGCTTGTGTGAGAAACGTTACGCATCTGGGTTCTCCTCCTGTTCCGGTTCTTGACACTACCAGGCTTTACTTGCCCAAGACACACAACAGGAAATGGTGACTCTACAAACCAAGAGGAAAGTGATCCAACCAACTAACCATCCATCCATCCTTTATCTGCACCGCTTATCCTCAGTAGGGTCGCGGGGGTGCCGGAGCCCATCCCAGCTGTTTTCGGGCAGTGGCCAGGGGACACCCTGAACTGGTTGCCAGCCAGTCGCAGAGGACACAGGGACAGACAACTCACTCGCTTATTCACACCTAGGGACATTTCGGACCGGCCAATTAACCTGACATGCATGTTTTTGGAATGTGGGAGGAAACAGAGTGCCTGGGGAGACTATGCAAACTCCGCACAGGAAGGTTGTTAGCTGGATTTGAACCCATGACCTCAGAACTGTGCCGCACACGCGATAACCACTGCGCCGCCGTGTTCCAACAAACCATATATATATAAATATTTTTCACAGTTTTGTGGAATAGGAAAAAAACTAAATGTTAATAAACCTATAATTGTCGTATGACATGTTTTACACAGTTTTGTACATTTTAATGTGTACTTTTGCGTTTGGAGCAGGAATGGGGACACAAAATAATTTCTGAATAGATTTCAAGGGGACAACAGGACGGCGGCGCAGTGGTTAGCACGTGTGCGGCACAGTTCTGAGGTCATGAGATCGAACCCACTGTGTGGAGTTTGCATGTTCACCCCTTGCTTCCAAAAACAGGCATTTCAGGTTAATTGGCCGGTCCAAATTGTCCCTATGTGTTAATGAGCAAGCAAATTGTCTGTCTCTGTGTGCAACCAGTTCATGGTGTCCCCTGCCCACTGCCTGAGATCTGGGCTCCAGCACCCCCGCGACCCTACTGTGGATAAACGCTGCAGATAATGGATGGATGGATAGGAAAAGGAGTATTATTTGAGCACATTGATCGAAACATGTCTTCGCAATGTCTTTTGGAGATGATACGATCCGTCGACAAAAAATGGATGAAGAATTTGGCCCGCAAAATGCAGCATATTTTCTGCGGAAATGCCAAGAAGATCATGTTTGGATGTGAAGCTCTCACTGATTAATGAGCGTGACACAGTTTTTGTTTTCATTTACCAGATAACATAACAACTATGCTGTCCACATATGATATTTTTACGGCAATGTCCCCATTTTGTCTTGACTTAAAATGTTTTGCTTTTTGTTGGATTCTCTAACACAGGGATTACTTTCTTTAAAGTTTAATGCTATTTTTTTGTGGATGATTAGCTCAAAGGACTGCCAGTTTGAAATGCATTTCTCAAATAATCATCCATCCATCCATTATCTGTACCGCTTATCCTCAGTAGGGTCGCGGGGGGTGCTGGAGCCCATCCCAGCCATCTCTGGGCAGTGGGCAAGGGACACCCTGAACTGGTTGCCAGCCAGTCCCAGGGCACACAGGGACAGACAAATCGCTCGCTCATTCACACCTAGGGACAATTTGGACCGGCCAATTCACCTGACATGCATGTTTTTGGAATGTGGGAGGAAACCAGAGTGCCCGGAGAAAACCCACGCAAGCACGGGGAGAACATGCAAACTCCGCACAGGATTTGAACCCATGACCTCAGAACTGTGCCCCACACGCGCTAACCACTGCGCCGCCGTGCTGCCCCTCAAATAATGTTACGTTATTACACACGCTGCCCTACTTACGAACGAGGTTTCGGACGATTGTTCATAAGTTGAATTTGTTCGTAAGTTGCTTCAGTGCTATATTTTGTATGTTTAAGGTGTATAGAAGTATACTGAAGGCTTGTATAAGTAACCTGTATGGTTTTGTGTTGAAAAATAAACATTTCATAAAATAATATGCTCTATAAAGATAGATAAAGTTAAGTCTAACTTACTTTTGGAAGATGGTCTTCAAGAGTTAGCAATTGCGCACTGCCCGCACATTCTCAGTGCACAAGAAAATCGAGCCAGCTCACAAAAATCAGGGCTCGAAATTGCTAATTAAGAAGCGAATTAAGTCAAAGTTACAGTGCATGAAGGTAAAAATACACGGGTTCCCCTGACGTTGTGTTCTAAATGCGGTATTTGGAAGTCAAGGTTGAAATAGAACGAAGTTGAGTAAAGTCAGAGGAGTTTTTCGAGAACCGGCTTCCTCGGCTCGGCTCACTAAAAGGCACTCTTTCGGGTCCTAAACGGCTCTTCAGGTTGTTTTTGCTTCTTTCATCCCTATATGACCAAATATTATGTAAAATGATGCACAAAATGACTTAAAGGAAGGGGGAAATAAAACAAAAAAGAAAAAAATTCCAAAATGAAAAAGTAGTGAAAAGATGAGGAAAAAAAGAAACAAAAGGAAGAGAAAAATGAAGGAAATTTTCAGAAAAAAAGCCAGAAAAAAAGAAAAGAAAGAAACAAAGGAAAAAGGTAAATACAGAACACAAAGAAAAAAGTAACAGCTAGTAAAAAATAAACACAATGAGATTTATTTAAAAGTAATTAAAAAAAAAGACAAAAACAGGGCAAAAGAAGAAAAAGTTTGTGTTGCATTCAAATCATTTCCAATTATACCAAGTCAATCTTGTTGCCAACATTGTACTTCCACTAAAAAAATGTGATTAAATACAGTTCTGTATCGTGCAACCGACTATAAGCCCCCAAAAATGTTAGTATTATGCGACAAAAGATACCGGGAAAAAAATAAATGTAAATCTCATGAAAGAATTGCACAAATGACGTTTGTAGGCCGAACAACCTTTGCAATAATACATGAATCAATTCATTCAAAAGTGAAACATTTTTTTTTGCATTGCCGGACATGTTTTATAATGGATTAGCTGCCACACTTGGGATTGCTGTTGCTCACTGTTGTTTCAAGCGTTGCTCCCTGACTTCGTGTGAACCCTCAGACCCATGGAAAATTACAGGGAACATTGGTTGTCGCAATGTTATTATCATGTTACTGGCAGGTTTTCAGGAGTAGGGTTGAAATAGGTTTCGTCAACCATTAAAGCACCATGCCAGTTAATCTCATCTCATCTCATCTCATTAGCCGTACCGCTTATCCTCATTAGGGTCGCGGGGGGGCTGGAGCCCATCCCAGCAATCATCGGGCAGTGGGCAGGGGACACCCAGAACTGGTTGCCAGCCAATCGCAGGGCACACGGGGACAGACAACTCACTCGCTCATTGACACCTAGGGACAATTTGGACCGGCCAATTCACCTGAAATGCATGTTTTTTTTGGAATGTGGGAGGAAACCGGAGTGCCCGGAGGAAACCCACGCAAGCACGGGGAGAACATACAAACACCGCACAGGAAGTCTGGAGCTGGATTTGAACCCACGACAGGTTCCCATGACATGAACTGTGCCGCACAAGCGCTAACCACTGCGCCGCCGTGCTGCCCCGCCAGTTAATCACATTTCCCAGAAAATCCCAATGACATATCACTGGTCAGCTATTCTCCAGACCAGTCCCATTTATTTGTGACGCCCTTAGTCACAAAATGACTGAAAGGACTGCACAGGCCAGAATTAGGGGTCTACGTTGAGGACCCCCGCTCTAGGATAAATACCGATGAAGACGATGAGGAGATAAGATCATGAAAGAAGAGATTTTGAATTATTAATAAGCATTGTTTGGAGTCCCGGTGAAGTCGACGCTTAATCACGTCATTTATATTCAGGACGCTTTGCTGTTTTTCACTCCGCTCGGTGCTTGTAGCAATCAAGGTTGTTGAGTTTGGCCCGACAATGAAATGAGTTCCTGGTAGTCTCCTCCCCGAGTCTCTCTTTCGGATTTGCGCTTTCTGCCCGAGCTGACACCCGATTCTTTTATCCCGTATTTTTCATCACATTTATTTCCCCTTCGTTTATCTCTCCTTTCAACAGGGCTTATATCCGATTTCAACACTCTGACATTTGAAGTATTTTTTTTTTTCACATATTGGAAATGTTGGCAGTTGCACTTCAGGGCTTTAACTTTGTCTGCTGGGGAAAAAAACAGACTAATAGTTTTTCCTTATTTTTTGTTTTTAGGTGGAAAAACCGGCAAGGAAAATATATACAGTAAAATGGGAGTTGATACGATCAAAACGTACAGTAATAAGATGTAGTGTCACGGTTGCCATGGTGCCCAATTGGCCCCGACCGTATGGAGCCAGCTGCAGCTTGTTGACGGATAGGTTCCCTGTCAGTATTTAAACTCTCTCCCGTCAGTCCTCTTTTGTTGGTCCGTCTGCGAATCTCTGTTGTTACACGGCAAGTCCTTTTTCCGCCTGTTTTTTGCTCCTGTTTGTCATGTTACAATCTGTTTTGATCTCGACCATGTCTGTTTTCCCGTCCCGAATAAAGATCCGTTTTTGTTCTCGACCACGTCTACTCTCCTTTTCTAGCTTTCGACTCGTTTCCAATCCCGATCACATTTTTGCTCTTCTATCCCCGCTACTGACCCGTTTTTTTCCGTTCCCCACACCGCAATCAGTAATTATGAAACATGACTGAAAAAGTACCCAATTAATGGAATCCTTGAAACATCAAGTTGACACAAGAAGTGAATGGTGGATTGGTTGGTTGGTCGGATCCCTTAACCACTAGGGCCATGGGGGCACCATTTCTTGTGCGTCTTGGGCAAGTACAGCCTGGTGTCGCCCATCCCTCTCCAGGCCTAATGTGATTAGCAAAATAATCATGTGCTGAATAAATAATGAAATTAATATCGCTTAAAACTCATTTGATAGTAACTGTCATGGTTGCCATGGCGCCCAATTGGCCGCGTCCGAGTGTCACGGTTGCCATGGCGCCAGCTGCAGCTTGTTGACAGATTGGCTCCCTATCAGTATTCAAACTCTGTCCCGTCAGTCCCCTTTTGTCGGTCCGTCTGCGAATCTCCGTTTCCCTTCTTCCCAATAAAACTATGAGAAACGTTACACATGGGCGGGGCCAATTGGGCGCCATGGCAACCGTGACATTAAATCTTACTACTGTATGTTTTGATCGTATCAACTTCCATTTGACTGTATATATTTTCCTTGCCGGTTTTTCCACCTAAAACCAAAAAAGAAGGAAAAACAATTATTTTTAGAACAGCAAATATGTGGTCAGGATCGGAAACGAGTCAAAAGGCAGGACAGGAGAGTAGACGTGGTCGAGAACAAAAACGGATCTTTATTCGGGACGGAAGAACAGACGCGTCGAGATCAAAACAGATTGCAACGGAAGACAAACAGGAGCAAAAAACAGGCGAAATAGGACTTGTCGTGTAAAAACAGAGATTCGCAGACGGACCGACAAAAGGGGACTGACAGGACAGAGTTGAAATACTGACAGGGAGCCAATCCGTCAACAAGCTGCAGCTGGCGCCACATGGGCGGGGCCGATTGGGCACCATGGCAACCGTGACATTAAATCTTACTACAGTATGTTTTGATCGTATCAACTCCCATTTTACTGTATATATTTTCCTTGCCGGTTTTTCCACCTAAAAACAAAAAATAAGGAAAAACTAGTCAGCACGGGGGCGCAGTGGTTAGCGCATGTGCGGCACAGTTCATGTCATGGGAACCTCCTGCGTGGGTTCAAATCCAGCTCCAGACTTCCTGTGCGGAGTTTGTATGTTCTCCCCGTGCTTGCGTGGGTTTCCTCCGGGCACTCCGGTTTCCTCCCACATTCCAAAAACATGCATTTCATGTGAATTGGCCGGTCCAGATTGTCCCTAGGTGTGAATGAGCGAGTGAGTTGTCTGTCCCCGTGTGCCCTGCGATTGGCTGGCAACCGGTTCAGGGTGTCCCCTGCCCACTGCCCGATGATTGCTGGGATGGGCTCCAGCACCCCCGCGACCCTACTGGGGATAAGCGGTGCGGCTGATGAGATGAAGGAAAAACTATCATTTTTAGAACAGCAAATACGTGGTCAGGGTCGGAAACGAGTCGAAAGCCAGTAGAGGAGAGTAGACTCGGTCGAGATGAAAAACGGATGGTTATTACAGGCAACAACTCACAAAGAAGAGGGTTTCCAGACCGAGCTAAACGTGCACAGCACTCTCATTAAGAGTGATTTCCCCGCAGTGAGTAGCAGCAAACAATTTTCCAATTAGCAGGAGCAGGTGAAAACACAGCCCAGAACCATCAGACCATCATAAAAAACCATCGGGAGCTGCGACTCTCTCCCTTTTTTTTCTTCTTCTTTTCAATGGATGAAAGAGGGTCATCCTTCTTCACCTTTCCTTTCTTCTCGTTTTTCCTGCTAACCCATTGAGGACCTTCCATTAGCGTCAATTACAGCATCCGGGTCAAGAGTGCAAATCGATGCTAAATTACCAGCAGGATGGCAGGAAACACCGAGATGCCCCGTCGCGTTCGCTTTCCTGGGTTTGATCCGATTTATAGCCCAAAGCCGTAAGTGAAGGATGCATAGCAAGAGGCAGAACCCTTCATTATTTTTCTCATCCATCCATCCAATACCTGCACCGCTTATCCTCAATAGGGTCGCGGGCAGTGTTCCCTCTAAGCAGCGCACAAGAAAATCGAGCCAGCGCACAAAAATCAGAGCTCAAAATGACTAATTAAGAAGCGACTCAAGTCAAAGTTACAGTGCATGAAGGTAAAAATACACGGGTTCCCCTGACGTTGTGTCCTAAATGCGGTATTTTGAAGTCGAGTCGAAGGAGAACGAAGTTGAGTAAAGTTATTTTGTCGGGAACCGGCTTTTTCGGCTCGGCTCACTAAAAGGAACCGGCTCTTTCGGGTCCTAAACGGCTCTTCGGGTTGTTTTTGCTTCTTTAATCCCAACATGACCAAATATTATGTAAAATGACGCACAAAATGACTTAAAAGAAGGGGGGAATAGAACAAAAAAGAAAAAAAATAGCAAAATGAAAAAGTAGTGAAAAGCTGAGAAAAAAGAAACAAAAGGAAACATTTTGAAAAAAGCCAGAAAAAAAGAAAAGAAAGAAATTTAGGAAAAAAGTAAATAGAGAAGAAAAAGAAAAAAGTAAAAGCTCGGAAAAAATAAACACAATGAGATTTTTTTGAAAGGAATTTTTTAAAAAGTAGGAAAAAACACGGAAAAAAAGAAGAAAAAGTTTGCGTTCAAATCATTTCCAATGATATCAAGTGAATCTTCTTGCCAACATTGTACTTCCACTAAAAATGTGATTAAGTACAGTTCAGTATCTTACAACCGACTCAATAAGCCTCCAAAAATGTTAATATTATGCGACAAAATATATCAGGAAATAAAAAGAAATAGATATCTTGTGAAAGAATTGTAAGAACAAACGACGTTTGTAGGCCGTACAGCCTTTGCAATAGTACATGAGTCAATTCATTCAAAAGAGAAAAATCATTTTGCATTGCCGGAAACTCAGCAAAATGTAACGTGATGTCAAGTTTTGGACATGTTTGATAATTAATTATCTTGCCACACTTGGGATTATGGTTGCTTACTGTTGTTTCAAGCGCTGGTCGCGGGGGTGCTGGAGCCCATCCCAGCTATCTCCGGTGTTGGAATAATGTACATATGTTATTCAATTTTACTATCATTTATGTGTGTTATATGTTTGCATGAAATTTTGTGCTTACGAAATAGGATGTTCTCACAAGCAAAAGTTTTCCACTGCACTCTAGAGAGAACCAATGGTGTGAAAAAGTTACAGATTTGACCCGAAGGCCAAGGATCTTTTCTTGAGTATAGCTAAAGAGAGTTAATCAGTCACATTTCAAATAACAAGTGTTTGTACAAAAACTGGTTTCAACTGGAAATTCAACCTTTAACCATCGCATTGTAAACAGGGCATTCATTTTTCTAAATAAAAGGCCAGGAGAGGGAGACTACTTTGGAGTGAGTTGGAGAATTGTAACCAAAGCAGTTTTCCGTTCACTTTCCTTGCAAGAAAACCATACCCAATTCTCTGTGTCTTATTTTGCATGCAGGTTTTTGTTACAAGTGTTGGGTTGAACCTGACAGCAGTTGCCAGCCAATCGCAGGGCATACAGAGACAGAGAACTCAGTTGCTCATTCACACCTAGGGACAATTTTGGACCGGCCAATTAACCTGACAAGCATGTTTTTGTCAAGAACTGGAACAGGATCAGGACCCAAATGCGTGACGTTTCTCACACAAGCCTTTTATTTTACGGGAAATGGAGAGTCATGCACGATAGGCAGCAGTCTGGCGTGGAATGACAGGAAGCTAGAGGCCGACGAGATCGATATCAGTTTCCCGAGCAGATATCGGACGGATGGGGTCGATACCGGACAGGACGGGACAGGTAGGATTGATATCAAAACAGGATATCGAAAATAAACAGGACAAACTAGATGGGAACGGAACTTTAAACCGATATTAAACAACGGGACAGACAGGATTGCAATCAAAACAGTATATCGAAAATAAACAGGGCAAACTAGACAGGAACGGAACTAGAAACCGATATTAATCAACGGGACGGACAGGATTGATATCAAAACAGGATATCGAAATACCAGGACAAACTAGACGGGAACGAAACTGGAAACTGATGTTGAACAGGACAAAATAAACGGGAACAAAACCGGGCAGGAAATACCAACAGGACCGAGTCAAAAACCCATGTTTTGCGGGGCAGAGGTTCGTTGACGGACTGACAAAGGAAGAGTGAGAGCACTGAGCTTAAATAGACGGAAAGCCAATCTGTCAACGAATGCTGCATCCTGCCTATTTACACGTTTTGCTGGTTCGTGGCTTGCAAAAATCATGGACTTACACCATATATGGACGGACACAACTGTATTTTTGCCACGGTGGCAGAAATAAAACAAAAATGTTCTACATAAATAAAACGATATACGTAGGGCTTTTTTTAGCGAGTAAGTGGTGTGTATCAATTATCTCTGTACTAGAAGCATGGACTTGTGGACTTACACTATATATGGATGGATACTATAGTGGTATTTCTGGCCGTGGTGGCAGAAATAAAACGAAAATGTCCCAGAAGAATCAAACAATACACATCAGACTTGTTAGCGGGTAAACAGGAGTTGGTGTGTACCATTCGTCTCTTTACTAGAAGCCTAGACTGATGGATTTACACTCTACATGGTTGAATACAACTGTTATGTTTTCTCTGTGGGGGTTAAAAAATTTAACGTTAACAAATGAGCCTCTTTCAGCGAGTAATACAGAGTTTGTACTCAGTTAAGGGGCACTATGTGTGCGCGGTATTTTGCAAAGGTGCACATTTTATTTGAGCAGAAGTGTTTTTACAGTTTAGGTTTAGTTTCATATTTTGAGAATGTTTTCAGAGCCTTTTTTCACACTCCAAATTTAAATGTTAAATAGAAAAACTGTCCATTTAAAGTAAATGTTATCACGATTGCCATGGCGCCCAATTGGCCCCGCCCGTGTGGCGCCAGCTGTGGCTCATTAACAGATTGGCTTTCCATCTTTTTAAGATCAGTGCGCTCTCTCTTACTTTGCCAGTCCGTCAACGAATCACTGCCCCGCAGGATGCGAGTTTCGACTCGGTCCTGTCCCTGTTGGTATTTCCTGTACGGCACTGGTGTCAAACAGGCGGCCCGCAGGCCAGATCATGCCTGCCAAGGGATTGAATCCGGCCCGCGAGACAACACACAGAGAAGCGCAAGAGGAAAACAAGCTGCAGGTTGAAATATGTCAACTTGATGTTGCCAAAGAAAGGTGCCTCTCACAAAGACACTGTACTTGTATTTCTTTCTCTCTCTCTGTCTTTTCCACCCCTTTTCTTCCACTCTCTGTCTCTGTCTCTTTCGCTCTCTGTGTCTTTTGAACTTCTTTTGCTCTAACTTCCTTTTTTCATTTTCTCTCTTTTCTCTTTCTCTCTGTGTACCCTTCACGCTTTTTTTTCTCTTTTCACTCCTTCTGTCTTTCTATTTCTCTTTGGATTTCTTTCTTCCGCTCACTTTCATTTCCCCTCTCCCACGACTTCTCTTTTCATCTCCTTTTTTCCTCACGCTCTCTCCCTCTCTCTCTTTTTTGGCTCGCTCTTTTTCCCTCCCTCTTTCTCTTATTTCTTAATCACTCTTTTTCTTTCTCTTTAATCTACTAGTCCGGCCCCCGATAGAATGTTTGTTCTATCGTGTGGCCCCAGAGTTAAAATGAGTTTGACACCCCTGCTGTACGGTATTGTTCCCGTTTATTTTGTCCTGTTTAATATCAGTTTTCAGTTTAGTTTCCGTCTATTTTCGTCCCGTTTATTTTTTTTTCTCCAGTTATCGTTGCCAACTAGTTTGTCCTGTTTATTTTCGATATCCTGATTCATTATCTATCCTGTCTGTCCCGTCCTGTCCGGTATCGACCCCTTGTGTCCAATATCAGCTCGGGCAATTGGTATCGATATCGTCGTCTCTGGTTTCCTGTCTTTCCACGCCAGACCGCTGCCTAACGCGCATGACTCCCCATTTCCCGTAAAATAAAAGGCTTGTGTGAGAACGTCACGCGTTTGGGTCCTGATCCTGTTCTAGTTCTTGATAAATGTATGTATACACTGTTTTGAGACACCGTTTTATATTGTATATAAAACATAATGTACTGTAATGGAATGGATATAGCACTCAAATTGGGAATACTTTACTGGATTTCTATTTAACATGCCCTACTTGTAGACAAGTGAAGACCCGATTCGCACCTTTGCAGGCGAACCAGAAAATCTCACCTCCCGCTGAGCCATATGCGGCCCTGATTGCAAATAACGTTGGAATTGGCATGATGTTCAGCGTCAAAGGCATACGATTTCAGATCGGCTAATGCATAATCGAGGCCAGACGGAGGGACCAGCTGAGCTTGGATGCAAATGAAGGAAGGATCTTGATAGGTTTCTTTTAAGTCCCAGTCTTCATTATATAGCGACCCCTAGGGGTGTGAAAATAATGTATTCAATGGAATAAATCTATATACATTTAAATAATCAGCAGAAAAATCTAATATTTGATACACATGATCTTTTCAAAGTCTGGTAGGTTAAACTAAAAAAAACTAACATGTGTGTCTGCTGACACGTCGGGCGCGGTTGCCATGGCGCCCAGTCGGTCCCAGCCGGGTGGCGCTGAATTCTGGCGCGGTTGCCGCGGCGCCCAATTGGCCCCGTCCATGGACACCGGCTGAGGCGCATTGACTGATTGCTTTTTGGAGTACTTAAACGCGTTCCTTCTAACTGTGCTTTGCCTGAGCGTTTGTTAAACTTTGTTTAACCTGTGAGATATTTGTGAACTTTCTGTGAGATTTCTGCAAGTTCTGAGAAATGCCTAGTCTGTAGGTTTGCCTGCGTTTGATACGGTTTTGTTTTTGGTCTGATCCGTTTGTTTGTTTTTGACCACTTCTCTTTTGTTTGGATTTCTAATCCGCTCCGCGACCATCGATCCCCGGATCGAGTGTGCGCACCCTCCTCATCCTACCCCAACAAATTGTGAGTACGCGAATGGGTCCTTATTTCCGGTTTCCCGCTCCGCTCCGTAACAGGGGCCACTTACAGCACACAGCTTTGCTTTTCATGTGATGGTTGCCAAAGTTCTGTGTAAAGCAAATAAGCCCAGCACAAAAATGACTTTCACATTCTATGTTTCAAATAACTCCCTTTGGATTGGATGGAATTACTATGCGCCTTTTTGGAAAATTCCTGGAGATACCAATTTACCATGTACCGCAATTTAGTCTGATAACATGAAGTTTTAAATGTGATTAAAACATCCAAGGCTATGCATTGATAAAATGACGTAATTACGGAGGTGCATTCTCAAGTACGGAACATTCCGTGCATTTCTCACTTCTTTGACTTTTTAACAAGCTTAGCAATTTCAAACACCACCATCTGATTCTGGTGATCTCAGATATCTGAGAGCACGCCCAAAAAGGCATGATCTGGTCAAGCGTCCTTGTTCCATATAAAAAGAGTAGCTGATCGATTAACTCAAATGTCTGCGGGTTCTTGGGAATGAGCATTTTTTTCTGTACAAGGGAATCTCCCCAAAATTGACAAGCATTATAGCAGGAAACTTTCGATTTGTGCTAGTAACTCCCAGACTTTCAGCGGTTGAAAACGCCCGTCATCTCCGAGGCCCCCCCTTTTTTTCTATCATTGATTCTCTTTGTTAATAAATTGTGTGTTCGGCCTGGTTCATTAAATCCATTTTCTTTGGGATCAGTAATCTATAACAGAACTCAAAGAACTCAAAGTAATTTAATTTGTTTGATCAGTGTAGGAAATTCTAGCATCCTTCAGAGAAAAAAAAAGATTTATGGTGGAGCACAAGCCACACCTAGAGGCAAATTTGTTTACTAATTGCAGTAAAGAATAATTAAATCCTAACGCTTTTCAAAATTAAAGCTATCATAATCTTCCAAACTTTCTTTCTCTAGCCACTCATGTTAGATTGTTTCTAAATGTTATCCTTCCATAGAGTGTCTTCACCTTCATTTTGGCCCTGGGTTTGGCTCAAGTCCCCTAATAAAATGCAAGGGCCCTGATTGGTCAATAGTTTAATGCGGTCAATGAGGCTCCCTGGTGCATATATATATATATATATATATATATATATATATATATATATATATATATATATATATATACATACTAACATACTCTTGAGAGTATATTAGTCTAGTTGAGTTAAATACAGTCTAGTCCAGTCTGGACCAAGTGAATTATGACGCGTCCTCTCTAGGTCCAATGCTGGAAAATATGATCCAGAAAATTAATAAACGAAATAGAAAGACGGATAAAAACATTTGTTTCCACCCCCCACTACCCCTTGCCATTTTTAAAGTAATTAAACAAACATTTTATTGTTGTTTGTAGACTGGATTGTTGTAAATTCTCTTTAAGCATTAATTGCTCTTAACTGCGCCTCCAAGTTTTCAACAACATCATTGAAACGTAAGCATATATTCAGGGTTCGGTAGGGTTACTTTAACTGGATTACTTTTGGATTACTCCAATACCAAATATGCTAATAAAAGACAAATTAAACTAAATATGAATATAATTATGACTCACAAAACGTGGTAAGCTTTCTCTCCTGGCTTTGATGTCTGGCAAAACTAACAAAAAATGCAGGGTTGGGTAGGGTTACTTTAACTGGATTACTTCTAATGACTTTTGGATTACTCCAATACCAAATATGCTAATAAAAGACAAAAGAAACTAAATATGAATACAATTATGACTCACAAAACGTGGTAAGCTTTCTCTCCTGGCTTTGATCTCCGGCAAAACTAACATAAAATGCAGGGTTGGGTAGGGTTACTTTAACTGGATTACTTTCAATGACTTTTGGATGACTCCAATACCAAATATGCTAATAAAAGACAAAAGAAACTAAATATGAATATAATTATGACTCACAAAACGTGGTAAGCTTTCTCTCCTGGCTTTGATCTCTTTGATCTCATGCAAAACTAACATAAAATGCAGGGTTGGGTAGGGTTACTTTAACTGGATTACTTTCAATGACTTTTGGATGACTCCAATACCAAATATGCTAATAAAAGACAAAAGAAACTAAATATGAATAAAATGATGACTCACAACACGTGGTAAGCTTTCTCTCCTGGCTTTGATCCCTTTGATCTCATGCAAAACTAACATAAAATGCAGGGTTGGGTAGGGTTACTTTAACTGGATTACTTTCAATGACTTTTGGATGAATCCAATACCAAATATGCTAATAAAAGACAAAAACTAAATATGAATACAATTATGACTCACAAAACGTGGTAAGCTTTCTCTCCTGGCTTTGATCTCTTTGATCTCCGGCAAAAGTAACATAAAATGCTGGGTTGGGTAGGGTTACTTTAACTGGATTACTTTCAATGACTTTTGGATTACTCCAATAGCAAATATGCTAATAAAAGACAAAAGAAACTAAATCTGAATCAAATGATGACTCACAACACGTGGTAAGCTTTCTCTCCTGGCTTTGATTTCTTTCATGTCTATATATCTATAGATCTATATGTCTGTCTGTCTATCTAAAAATCTATCTATCTAGGCATCTATATGTCTATCTATCTATCTATCAGGGTTGGGTAGGGTTACTTTAACTTGATTACTTTCAATTACTTTTGGATGACTAATACCAAATATGCTAACAAAAGACAAAATAAACTAAATCTGAATAAAATGATGACCCACAACACGTGGTAAGCTTTCTCTCCTGGCTTTGATCTCTTTGATCTCCGGCAAAACGAACATCAAATGCGACAGAAACAAAATGAAAATAAATCCAAACAGCTTTCCGACATCATTTTTGCCGTTCCATGTATTCCGTTACTCCCCAAGCCTGCACAAAATTGAGTCATTTTATTCATATTTACTTTCTTTTGTCTTTTATTAGCATATTTGGTATTGGAGTCATCCAAAAGTAATTGAAAGTAATCCAGTTAAAGTAACCCTACCCAACCCTGCATATATTACGGATAATCTGTTTTAATGAATAAACATTCCGTTTCCCCATCCCTGAATTGCTTTTATTTCCTTAAGCTCTCCTACCCTCCTGTGGTCTAAACGCACATTACAGCAATAACCTCAACTGCTTCTCTCGAATAATTAAACTCATTTCGATTGAATCATTACTCAACAAATCAATTTGCATCCGAACCAACTCGTGTATGCAATCAATATACTGAAATCCTTACACTGTGAAATCTGAAAACACAGCATGTGGCTACCATTAAAGTGTTTTAAAGTCAATTTTCAGCTTGAGGAGTAACAAAATATATATTTTGCAGGGAAAACTTTATGAGGGACTTGCTGAAAATATAATATAACAAAATAGTGTATAGTTAACACTAATAAAGATTAATATGCAAGACTATGATGAATTTATCACATCCCTAAGTACAGTAGTTCAGCTAAAACATTAAACTAACCATAATATGTAGTAAGTACTGTAGTGAACCAGAACAGGATCAGGACCCAAACGCGTGACGTTCTCACAAAAGCTTTTATTTTACAGGAAATTGGGAGTCATGCATGTTAGGCAGTAGTCTGGCGTGGAATGACTGGAAGCCAGAGACCGACGAGATCGATACTTATTGCCCGAGCAGATATCGGACAGATGGGATCGATACCGGACAGGACGGGACAGACAGGATGGATAATGAAACAGGATATCGAAAATCAACAAGACAAACTAGACGGGAACAAAAACTGGAGATTAAAAAATAAACAGGACGAAAATAGACGGGAACAAAACTGGAAACCGATACTAAACAGGACAAAAATAAACGGGAACAATACTGGACCGGGAATACCAACAGGAAACAGGACCGAGTCAAAACCAAGTACCAGTCTTTTTTCATGATATCAATTCATTTGATATGTGAGTACCGATACCTGTAACCATCCTTTTTTATATCATAAAAAATTGTCATGGTCTCTGATTTTAATGAAAGGAAGTCCGTCCTTTTTTTTGGAGAACCGGCTTTTTTGGCTCAACTCATTAAAAAGAGCCGGCTCTCCAACGGCTCACTTGCTTTGATGCATTATATTACGAATAATGATGTTGTATAAAGAAGTTAAGAAAAAAAGGAGAAAATGAAAAAAAGACAGGTTTGTGGTTATCCCTTTAATCGGTATATTACCAACAATAATTTGATGCAGAAAATGAATGAATCATTTGATGATTAAAACTGAATGAAAATATAGATTCAGATTATATATTTGTCGCCGATTTATGATTTCAACCTCGATAACACTAAAATTTCGGGACCCAGAGATCTCTGTTGGGACCCATAGATTTTTGAGCATGCGAGTCCCCGGGACCAATGTTCCCTGTAATTTTCCAGGGGTCTGAGCGTTCACACAAAGTCGGTGAGCAAGGCTTGAAACAACAGTGAGCAACAGCAATCCCAAGTGTGGCAACTAAATAAATATCAAACATGTCCAAAACTTGACATCAAGTTTCATTTTGCTGAGTTTCCGGCAATGCAAAATGATTTTTCTCTTTTGAATGAATTGACTCCATTTCTTTTTATTTCCTGCCATATTTTGTCGCATAATATTAACATTTTGGGGGGCTTTTTTCATCGGTTGTAAGAAACAAAACTGTACTTAATCACATTTTTGAGTGGAAGTACAATGTTGGCAACAAGATTCACTTGATATCATTGGAAATTATTTGAATGCAACACAAACTTTTTCTTCTTTTTTCCTTTTTTTTCTACTTTTCTTTAAATTCCTTTAAAAAAAAAACTCATTGTGTTTCTTTTTTCTGAGCAGTTACTTTTTTCTTTTTGTTCTCTATTTACTTTTTTCCTACATTTCTTTATTTTCTTTTTTTCTGGCTTTTTTTCTACATTTTTCTTTCTTTTTTCTCTCCCTTTTGTTTATTTTTTCTCAGCTATTCACTACTTTTTCATTTTGGTATTTTTTTCTTTTTTGTTCCCCCCTTCCTTTAAGTCATTTTGTGCATAATTGTACATAATATTTGGTCATGTTGGGATTAAAGAAGCAAAAACAACCAGAAGAGCCGTTTAGGACCCGAAAGAGCCGGTTCCTTTTAGTGAGCCGAGCCGAAGAAGCCGGTTCTCGACAAACTCTACTAACTTTACTCAACTTCGTTCTACTTTGACTCGACTTCAAAATACCGCATTTAGGACACAACGTCAGTGGAACCCGTGTATTTTTACCTTCACGCACTGTAATTTTGACTTAAGTCGCTTCTTAATGAATAATTTTGAGCCCTGATTTTTGTGCGCTGACTAGATTTTCTTTAGCGCACGCGTGCAGCTTAGAGGGAACACTGCCCGGTACCCATCACTTTTTACAGGTAAAAGGAACACTGACCTACTATTTGAGAACCACTGTCCTAAAGGGAGTCACATCACGTCCTGCAGCTTCTTCTCAGTCGCAGGAACATAACGTGCTCGACTAACCACCAAGAATGGAGGAGACTTCTGTTTAAAGGCAAGCGAGCGTGAGTTTTATCGTTTTTTCGTAATGAGACGTTTGTCAAATAGATTTGCTTGCAAATCTCCGGGCCACCAAATTGTTTTCTGTGTTTACTCAGGCTGTAAAAAGAAAAAGACAATTTCGGCCTTTGTGAACCGTGTCACTAATCACACTGATCCGATTGTTTTTTTTTTTTTTTTATAAATAAAGATATTTCTTCAAACACAAAAAAAACGGTTCCTAGCAGTCTTATTGAAATCCTACATGTAATTTATTTATTGATATACATTGTATATAGCACAGGTGTCAAACAGGCGGCCCGCGGGCCAGATCAGGCCCGCTAAGGGATTGAATCCGGCCCGCGAGACAACACTAAGAGAAGCTCAAGAGAAAAAAGAGCTGCAGGTTGAAATATTTTAATTTGATGTTGCCAAAGCCAGGTGCCTCGAACAAAGACACTGTACTTGCATTTATTTTTCTCTCTCTTTCTTTTCTTCCCCCTTTCTCCCACTCTGTCTCTTTCACTCTCTGTGTCTCTCTTTTTTTCTTCCTTTGTTGCTCTTGGTCTCTTTGTCTCTCTGTGTCTTTTAACTTCTTTTGCTCTAACTTCCTTTTTTCCTTTTCTCTCTGTTCTCTTTCTCTCTTCATACCCTTCGCACTTTCTTTTTCTCTTTTCTCTCCTTCTGTGTTTTTACTTCTCTTTGGATTTCTTTCTTCCTCTCCCTTTCTTTTCTCCCTCTCTCACAACTTTTTATCTTTTGTTTCTCACGCTCTCTCCCTCGCTCTCTTTTTCTTTCTTTGTCCCACCCTCTCTCCTTTTACCTCCCTCTTTCTCTTATTTCTTTATCTCTCTGTTTATTTGTCTTTAATCTACTAGTCCGGCCCCCATATAATTTTTGTTCTATAGTGTGGCCCCTGAGTTAAAATGAGTTTGACACCCCTGCTTTAAAACAAGGTTTGTTGTCCATTGTTTTAGGACATTTATGCCCACTGCCCTTCTCTATGTAGAGCAGAGCTTTCAGCCGCTCTGACCCCCTTTTTTGGAACTCATTGCCGCCTGACCTCCAGGATTCTGCCACCCTGTCCATCTTCAAATCCGACTTAAAATCCACCTCTTTTTCATAATCATCTGCCTCACATAGCGCCCCCTTTTAACTCTATTGAAATATTTTGGGGGGATTTATAACTCACTTGTTTTATTCTTGTTTTATTTTTGCTTTATATGTACAATGTATTATTAATTCTTATTTTTAAATATGAGTGTGAGGACGAGTTTATTCTATCTGCCAGCCTGCAAGAACAATATCACCATTACCGGGTGTGAAAGGTCTTCCCACACTCCAGCAAGGAAATCCACTCAATCTATTAATAATTCATGTATTTTTTCTTGAGATATTGCGAGGAAATCCTTCGAGCATTGTGAAAAAAGAAGAGAGTGAGACAGGTGAGGAGGCGGAGCTAAAAATAGTGTCTGCATGCAAGACGTACAGGAAATAAAACACGGTATTGTATTGTCAGGGTGGTATATACTGTAACTATTGTTTATGTTTGCTAAGCCCCAACGTGTAATATTTGACCACTAGATGGCAGATTTTTCTAATGCAAAAGAAAACCATTCCCGCGGAGCAAAATAAACGGGAACAATACAGGACAGGAAATACCAACAGGAAACAGGACCGAGTCAAAGCCCAAGTCTTGCTGGGTTGCCAGGGCACACAGAGGCAGCCAACTCACTCATTCACACCTAAGGACAACTTTGTACTGGCCAATTAACCTGAAATGCATGTTTTTGTCAAGAACCGAAACCGGATCAGGACCCAAATGCGTGACGTTCCTCACACAAGCCTTTTATTTTTCGGGAAATGGGGAGCCAGGCACGATAGGCAGCGGTCTGGCGTGGAATGATAGGAAGCTAGAGGCCGACGAGATCGATATCAACTGCCCGAGCAGATATCAGACAGATGGGGTCGATACCGGACAGGACGGGACAGAGAGGATTGATATCAAAACAGGATATCGAAAATAAACAGGACAAACTAGACGGGAACGGAACTAGAAACCGATATTAAACAACAGGACCAACAGGATTGATATCAAAACAGGATATGGAAATACCTGGACAAACTAGACGGGAACGATACTGGAAACTGATATTGAACAGGACAAAATAAACGGGGACAATACCGGGCAGGAAATACCAACAGGACAGAGTCAAAACCCACGTCTTGCGGGGCAGAGGTTTGTCGACAGACTGACTGAGGTTGAGTGAGAGCACTGAGCTTAAATAGACAGGAAGCCAATCTGTCAACGAGCTGCAGCTGGCGCAATTGGGCGTCATGGCAACCGTGACACTGATACCAGTATCGGGTCCCTTCTAGTTGCTGTAAGTCAGGGGTGGTAACTAATTTTAACTCGGGGGCCACACGATAGAAAGAACTTTCTGTCGAGGGCCGGGCTAGTAGATTAGAGAGAAAGAAAAAGAGAGGGACAGACGGGAACGATACTGGAAACTGATATTGAACAGGACAAAATAAACGGGAACAATACCGGGCAGGAATTACCAACAGGACAGAGTCAAAACCCACGTCTTGCGGGGCAGAGGTTTGTCGACAGACTGACTGAGGTTGAGTGAGAGCACTGAGCTTAAATAGACAGGAAGCCAATCTGTCAACGAGCTGCAGCTGGCGCAATTGGGCGTCATGGCAACCGTGACACTGATACCAGTATCGGGTCCCTTCTAGTTGCTGTAAGTCAGGGGTGTCAAACCAATTTTAACTCGGGGGCCACACGATAGAAGAAACATTCTGTCGAGGGCCGGGCTAGTAGATTAGAGATAAAGAAAAAGAGAGGGACAGACGGGATCGATACTGGATACTGAATACACGAACAAGATACCAGACGTCCGTCCCGTCCTGTCTGGACACCAGGTACTGGATACACAAACAGGATACCGGACAGGACGGGACTGACAGCTGCCAATGATAGCCTAGCTGTGAAAGGATCATTGACATATTTTGCTGTCAATGGCTGCCTAGCTAAAACAGATCTTTGCTTTCTCTAGCCATTAATGGCAGCCAAGCTAGAAGGCATCGTTGATGTCTACAGCTGCTAATGGCAAGCTAGCTAGAATGGTTTCTTTGTCGTCCGAAGTGGTCAATAGCTGCCTTGCTGAAATGGATTTTTGATGTCCACAGCCGCAAATGGTAACCTATGTATAACCGATCTTTGTCGCTCATAGTCAATGGGGCCTAGCTAAGATAGATCTTTGTTGTCTATAGCCATCAATGGCAGCGTAGCCAGACAGGATTTTTGAAGTCCACAGCTGCTAATGATAGCCTAGCTATTAAAGGGTCATTGACATATTTTGCTGTCAATGGCAGCCTAGCTAAAATGGATCTTACATGTCTTTAGCCAACTATGGCAGAGAATAATTGAATGGTTTTCTTGAGAAAATATGGCTGCTGGATAAAAGTTGTGTTTTTATCATGATAAGAGGTAGTAATATGTGAAGAATATATATGTTTTCATATACAAAGTGGGCAGTGCAAGCTAAACTGTCACGGTTGCCATGGCGCCCAATTGGCACCGCCCGTGTGGTGCTAGCTGAGGCTCGTTGACAGATTGGCTTTCTGTCTATTTAAGCTCAGTGCTCTTATTCTTCCTGTGTCAGTCCGTCAACGAACCTCTGCCCCGCAAGACGTGGGTTCTGACTCGGTTCTGTTTCCTGTTTGTATTTCCTGTCCAGTATTGTTCCCTTTTATTTTGTGATTTATTCTCTCCAGTTTTTGTTCCCGTCGGTCCCGTTTGATTTTAATATCCTGTTTCAATATCTATCCTGTCGTTCCTGTCCTGTCTGATATCTGCTTGGGCAATTGGAATCGGTCTCCTCAGTCTCTGGCTTCCTGTCTTTCCACGCCAGACCGCTGCCTAACGTGCATGACTCCCCATTTTCCGTAAAATAAAGGCTTGTGTCAGAAACGTTACGCATTTGGGTCCTGATCCTGTTCCTGTTCTTGACATAAACTATTTTTTTAACTAATTGACATTGAAACATATTAAGAATATTTTTAAATAAAACATAATTTGTAACCTTTTACCATTTTAGTGTATATTTGTCTCACCTCGATTGAATTTTCTTGGATGCCTTCTAGTTGAAAACATAAATATTTTGAAAAGCAAAAGTCAAGTTCACCTTGTTCTTATTCTGTAGCCATTAGGAAATGGCTTATATCATGTCACGGGGCAAAATGCTTTCAAGACTTTTATTGCTGGGAAATTGTGAGAGGCCAGCACAAATGTATTGTATGGGAAGCGTGTCCTTGATGGCAATAAAGATGTCCAAAATGGTTCTATATGAAAAGAGTGGTGAGGGGGTTATTCACACCGAATACCCGAGGAAATCTCTATCATGGGCAGGGTTGGGTAGGGTTATTTTAAATGGATTACTTTCAAACACTTTTGGATGACTCCAATACCAAATATGCTAATAAAAGACAAACTAAACTAAATATGAATAAAATGACTACATTTTGTGCAGGCTTGGGGAGTAACGGAATACGTGGAACGGCAAAAATGATGTTGGCAATCTTATTTTCATTTTGTTACTGACACATTTGATGTTCGTTTTGCCGGAGATCAAAGAGATCAAAGCCAGGAGAGAAAGCTTACCACGTGTTATGAGTCATCATTTTATTCATATTTAGTTTATTTTGTCTTTTATTAGCATATTTGGCATTAGAGTAATCCAAAAGTAATTGAAAGTAATCAAGTTAAAGTAACCCTACCCAACCCTGATAGATAGATAGATAGATAGATAGACATATAGATGTCTAGATAGATAGATATATATCTAGATCTAGATAGATGTCTAGATAGATGAGACGGACGGGATTGATACCAGACACTGGGGACTGGAGTCAGATATCAAACAGGACGAGATAGACGGGATCGATACCAGACACTGGGGACTGGATTCAGATATCAAACAGGACGAGATAGACGGGATCATTACCGGATACCGGAGTCTGATATCAGACAGGAGGAGACAGACGGGATCGATACCGGATACTAGACACTGGCGCAAGATATCGGACAGGATGAAATAGGCGGAATCAATACCGGATACTGGAGACTGTAGCAAAATATTAGACAGGACGAGAAGGAAGGGATCAATACCAGACACTGGAGATTGTAGTCAGATATCAAACAGGACGAGATAGATGTGCCAGTTACCAGATAATCGAGACTGGAGTCAGATATCAAACAAGACAAGACAGACAGGATCAATACCGGATACTGGAGACTGGCGCAAGATATCGGACCGGATGAGATAGACGGAGTCAATACCGGATACCGGAGAATGTGGCAAGATATCAGACAGGACGAGACGGAAGGGATCAATACCAGACACTGGAGATTGGAGTCAGATATCAGACGGGCCGAGACAGACGGGATCGATACCGGATACTAGAGACTGGCGCAAGATATCGGACAGCATGAGATAGGTGGAATCAATACCGGATACTGGAGACTGGAGTCAGATATCAGACAGGACGAGACAGACGGGATCGATACCAAACACTGGGGACTGGAGTCAGATATCAGACAAGATGAGATAGACAGGATCGATACTGGATACCGGAGACTGTCGCAAGATATCAGACAGGGCGAGACAGACGGGATCGATACCAGACACTGGGGACTGGATTCAGATATCAAAAAGGCTGAGATAGACGGGATTGATACCGGACAGGATACACAAGCAGAATACCAGACGGGTGTCAAAACACACGTCTTGCGGGTGCAGAGGTTCATTGACGGACTGACAAAGGGTGAGTGAGAGCACTGAGCTTACATAGGACGGAAGCCAAACTTTAGCTGGCGCCAAATGGGCCAGGCCAAGTGAGGGCAATGGGCAACCATGACAGAAAATGTAAAAAATAAAGAAGGTGAAAAATTCTATTACGAAAATCCAACATCCCTGATATTTGTTAGGTACCTCAAAGTTCAAAGTGTGCCTTTTTCCCCCCCTGGGGATCGTGTTTGTGACAGATACTCTCAATCCGATCTCCGTCGTACGCTATCATATAAACACTCCCAGCAACTTTAAGAGTCTACTTTATCAAGCCACTGCCTGATCCCCTTCCCCGAAAGGGCAACACGATTGCAAACATGCCGTTTCCTCCCGGGGTGAATGAATAATCCTCCGAAGTTTCATATTTTTTCCACGTCAAAGCTGCCCCTCCGAGCGTTATATTTGAGGGCCAGTAAGGCACACGAAAGGAGAGTATTAAAATATACGATGTTATTATAAGGTTTAGTATTTCAACTGTGCAATACGTGCACAATCTCAGATTCTGCTATTATTGTGTCTTTGAGCATTTTAGTTGGATGCCAAAGTTGGTCAAATAATTGAAAACCGGCTCACAATAAACATCCTCTTAGCATTTTTGCACCTGCAACTGGTATGATAAGCTTTGGGCAGAGTGATATCCTCACATTTTTTGACATGTTCCACATCTCAGTAGCCTAGATGGTAAGGCGCCCGCTTTGAGACTGGGAGGTCGGTGGTTCGCGCCCCGGCCGAGTCATTCCTAAGACTTAAAAAGTGGTCGGCGGCGCCCTCTGTTGGCTGCGGCTGCATCGGCTCGCTACAACGGGTCAGGTGCAATCGACATTTCGTTCTGTGTACATTGTTACACAGAATGACAATACAAGGAAATTATTATTATTATTATATTATTGTTTTAGTTATAATACCACTGGTTTAAAACAAAACCCAGGTACAAAGTAACAAACACTCAAAATGTATAAATAGAAAATAAGAAACAAGGAAAAAACCTGATGTGACCATGAAAATTGCATTGATTTTAGTGATTATACCACTGGTGATATACACACACTCAAAACTAAGTGTACCTTTTGTCATGATGTGTAGGTGAACCCATATGCAGGGAAGCAGGTAACAAGGTATGCTGAGAAAATATGTTTAAAACAAAACCCAGGTACAAAGTAACAAACACTCAAAATGTCTCATCTCATCTCATTAGCTGCACCGCTTATCCCCAGTAGGGTCGCGGGGGTGCTGGAGCCCATCCCAGCAATCATCGGGCAGTGGCCAGGGGACACCCTGAACTGGTTGCCAGCCAATCGCAGGGCACACGGGGACAGACAACTCGCTCGCTCATTCACACCTAGGGACAATTTGGACCGGCCAATCCACCTGAAATGCATGTCTTTGGAATGCGGGAGGAAACCGGAGTGCCCGGAGGAAACCCACGCAAGCACGGGTAGAACATACAAACTCCGCACAGGTAGGCTGGTAGCTGGATTTGAACCCATACAGGAGGTTCCCAAAACCTTAGAACTGTGCCGCACACGCGCTAACCACTGCGCCGCCATGTTGTCCCCACTCAAAATGTATAAATATAAAATAAGAAACAAGACACAATCGTGGTGTGACCATGAAAATTGCAGTAAACCCTGTGGGCATTGCTTTGGGCACTCTCCAGCCACACCCCATAAGTTCGTCTCCTTGAAAGAGGTAATGGAGTGCCATATTGAAACATGTGAATTTCCCTTCGGGGATGAATAAAGTATCTATCTATCTATCTATCTATCTATCTATCTATCTATCTATCTATCTAACAACCCACCTCGAGGCCGAAAGCCAGACAACCCAAACACAAAAACAGTCCCGAGCATGAGGGTTGAATAGAGCACCGAGGCGGCAGCAAACAGTCTAGCCGCTGGAACACGGTAATGGGGCGGCCAAGGTCCTGTCCCTGCCGTAACAGGGCCATGTTTCCGTTCCTGTTCTAAAAGGGTATCATCGAGGTTCTTTCACTGCCAGAACAGGGTACCACTGAGGTTCCTTCACCGCTGGAACAGGGTACAGACAAGGTTCCTTCACCGCCGGAACAGGGTACGGCAGAGGCTCCTTAGACGTCGGAACAGGATACGACCGAGATTCCTTAGCCACCAGATAACAATACAGTCAAGGTTTCTTAAACGTTGGACAAGGTACAGCCAAGGTTCATTCATCACCAGAACAGGGTACGGCCGAGGTGCCAAAGCTGCCCAAGCAGGATACAGCTGAGGTTCCTTAGCCGTCGGAACAGAATACAACCGAGGTCCCTTAGCCACCGGATGAGAATACACTGAAGATTCCTTAAACGTTGGATAAGGTACAGTCAAGGTTCCTTAAACGTTGGATAAGGTAGAGTCAAGGTTCCTTAAACGTTGGATAAGGTAGAGTCAAGGTTCCTTAAACGTTGGACAAGGTACAGCCAAGGTTCATTCATCGCCAGAATGGGATACGGCCGAGGTGCTAAAGCTTCCCAAATAGGGTACAGAGAAGGTTCATTCACCGCCGGAACAGGATACGGCCAAGCCTCGTTACACGTCGAAACAGGATACAACCGAGGGTCCTTAGCCACCGGATGAAAATACACTCAAGGTTCCTTAAACGTTGGACAAGGTACAGTCAAGGTTCCTTAAACGTTGGACAAGGTACAGCCAAGGTTCATTCATTGCCAGAACGGGATACGGCCGAGGTGGCAAAGCTGCCCAAACAGGATACAGCTGAGGTTCCTTAGCCGTTGGAGCAGGTTACAGCTGAGGTTCCTTCACCGATGGAACAGGGTACAGACAAGGTTCATTCACCGCCGGAACAGGATAAACCGAGGGTCCTTAGCCACCAGATGAGAATACACTCAAGGTGCCTTAATACGTTGGACAAGGTACAGTCAAGGTTCCTTAAACGTTGGACAAGGTACAGTCAAGGTTCCTTAAACGTTGGACAAGGTACAGTCAAGGTTCCTTAAGCGTTGGACAAGGTACAGCCAAGGTTCATTCATCGCCTGAACATGGTACAGCCAAGGTGCTTAAGCTGCCCAAACAGGGTACAGCTGAGGTTCCTTAGCCGTCGGAACAGGTTAGAGCTGAAGTTCATTCATTGCTGATAAAAGGATACGGACTAGGTTACTTTACCCATGGCCGCGCTTCCTTTCCAACTGGAATAAGGTTTTTGGGGAGCCAGAATTCGTTCAGTGCCAGAACAGAGAACGAGGCGGCTGAGGGTCCTTTGCCACCAGAACAAGGGCTGTGGGCGGAGGAGGGTCCTTTGACAGAAGTGGAAGGAGCGGGTACGGGCCTTTTGAAGTTTCCTTTGGATCATGTGATGTTTGGATCATTTTGTCAAGATCTGTGGGTGGGTCCATATGAAGGGAAGCGGGAATCGAAGCAAGCATGATAAAAATAACCTCAGGTTTCAAATAACAAACACCAAAAATGTCCGAATAAAAACCAAGAACCCTCATATGACCATTACCATGCCAGTGACTGTCAAGAACAGAACAGAGACAGGACCCACTTGCGTTGCGTTTCTCACAAGTATTATTGGAAGACAAAAAAAGGTTGCGCCCACAATCCAGTGATTGCTGGACGCGGGAAGCAGGTCGCTCTGAACACAAAAGTGGATCTTCCCTGGCGAGCAAAATCGGTTTCGGGATGGGAAAAATGGGTCAGTGGCCGAGACAGGAGAGCAAAAATGTGGTCAGGGTTGGAAGCGAGTCGTAAGCCAGGAAGGGAGAGTAGACGTGGTTGGGGACAAAAATAGGTCGAAAGCCGAGACGGGAGAGTAGCCGTGGACAGGATCAAAAACGGGTCGAAGCTGGGGGACAGACGGGAGCAAAAAATAGGTGCGAGTCAGGGTCGAAAAAGGCTTGCCTAGTGTTAATTGAGGTTCGCAGATGGACTGACAACAGGTGACAGATAGGAGTGGGTTTAAATAGGGACAGGGAGCCAATCAAAGTCCGAGGCAGTTGGCGCCAAAGGAGCGGGCACAGGAGATTCACATCGGTAATCAGGACAGTGACCAAACAACAGATTGGATTGGTTGCCAGTCAATATGAGGAGCCAGTATAATGAAGTGCATGTGTGGAAACTGATAGGCACAGCCAGACCCCTTTCTTTAGCGCCCTCTTGGGGTGAAATGGATAAATACCATATCCTTACATCATTACTGAATCAGGTCTGACAAATGTCTGAAAAAATATGAGGTTCAACGTCATAAATCATAACTATTACAATCAGTACCTTTAATTTGCAGGGTTGGGTAGGGTTACTTTAACTGGATTATATTCAAAACATTTGGATTACTCCAATACCGAATATGCTAATAAAAGACAAAAGAAACTCAATATGACTAAAATGATGACTCACAACACGTGGTAAGCTTTCTCTCCTGGCTTTGATCTTTTTGATCTCCGGCAAAACGAACATAAAATGCGACGGAAACAAAATGATAATAAATAAATCCAAACAGCTTGCCGACATCATTTTTGCCGTTCCATGTATTCCGTTATTCCCCGAGCCTGCACAAAATTGAGTCATTTTATTCATATTTAGTTTCTTTTGTCTTTTATTAGCATATTTGGTATTGGAGTCATCCAAAAGTAATTGAAAGAAATCAAGTTAAAGTAACCCTACCCAACCCTATTAATTTGTGACTGCAAAAAAGAGCAAGACTTAACAGCGAAGTAAATTTCAGTACTACATTTCTATCCTAGATACAATGCAATGAGGTTTATTTTAGCCTGAGCTCAAATTGTGTAATAAAGGGCATGAGTCATTCACCATCTTCCAAACTTCAGTCGGAATATCTGATCGTCGCGCCGAGGCTCTTTCCATCCCCTAAAATCCACTGAGACGTAGATAACATTTTGAAACATCAGCCGGCGGCCTATCAAAGGGGTGCCTTTGAGTTGAAAATAATGCTGAGTGGCAGCATGGAAATAAGCACGATAGGGTGATTGCGGCTACGATTATCTAACCGGATGCTCTAACACGTTGGCAGGAGCCGAGAGGATGCAGATATGGATAAATCCAATGCGAGATAAAGTACGGAAAATTGCTCCTGATTCACAAGTCGCATATCTAAAGTAAAAGTCGTGACCGTTATTAGCATAACAACAGTATACTAGATTTTGAAAACACCGTAGGCGAGCTGGTGAGAATTTGTAATGCTTATTTTTGTTGTTGTTGGGGCATGCGACTTCAAAGTTGTGAAGTCAAGTCCTGCTTATTTGTGACACCTATCACAAGAAGTCTCAAAGGGCTGCACAGACAACAGACTATTGCAAACTACAGACTATTATTACACCATCCCCTGACCTAAAACTGTTGTAGAATAGAAACTTGCATTTGTAGAATAGATTTGCATACATTTGTCCAGGAGACTTGCTGACATGTAGAAAGACTTGCTTACAGTTGGGAAAAATGTTGCTTACATTTCGGGGAAGGTCTCGGCAGACGAATTAGTATAAACAATCCTCCTTAAGGGAGGACAAGAGATAACGGCAAAGGGCAAACTGACCCAAACTTAAAAACATTTTCAAGAATTGATGATTACAGAATCCGTGGCATGTACACGTGAAAGGGACGGGGCTACAGCGGTTACACATGCTGTGTTGAAACTATAAAGACCCTCGCATATCTGAGATTCGCTGAGTTTCTTGTTAAAATTGTTGTATCAATAAGAGAGAGCTCCTTCTGACGTCATTGATTCCTGCATTCTCTGTGAACGCGTATGAGACGATTTCTCGATTTATCTTCTTCAACAAACCAACATGAAGGCAAGGAAAAACTCAAATCCTCAGTATGAGGAAAATGAAGAAACCTGAGAAAGGATTGAAAATTAGGTAATCCCCCTTCCAGGATGACCAGGCTGCAATGGAATACACAGACATAATCAACATGCAATATATGCCTATATATATATATATATATATATATATATATATATATATATATATATAAATAAGCCTAGATTTAAACAGTTCCACTGTGGTTGCAGATCAAATCTCAGAGGGCAGAGCATTCCATAGACCGAATGAACAACGCTCTCGAACCTGTGTATTTCTTTTTGGCTCTTGGGATCACAAATAGACTAGTATTTCGGTCTACAGGTGATCCCAAGAGCCAAGAAGTGTTCCGCAGGTTCGAGAGCGTTCTCCATCTGGGCACCGGTGCTGTGAAATGCTCTTCCCCCTGAGATCCGATCTGCAACTTCAGTGGAAATGTTTAAATCTAAGCTTAAAACACACTTCTACTCTATAGCATATGAATAACCTATACTTTTTGTGGACAATATCTATGTATTATTTGTAATTGCAACATCCTTTTCTGTCTGGTCATCCTGAAAGGGGGATTACCTCATGTGCAGTCCTTTCTCAAGGTTTCTTCATTTTCCTCATGTTGAGGTTTTTGAGTTTTTCCTTGCCCTCATGTTGGTTCCAGATCAGGGGATGGTGTAATAATAGTCTGAAATAATAGTCCGTGCAATAACCTGTGCAGCCCTTTGAGACTCTTTTTTGATTAAGGGCTATACAAATAAAAATGACTTGACTTGACTATTTTCCGAGCGAAGGCTCCAAGCAGGAACATAGGAGTAAATACAATCTGAAATACTGACATACATTTGGATTCCTAAATTGACAAAGGCTGTGTCCTTCAAAAAAAATATCGATAACTTATTAAAAAGTATTTTTCTTCCACTACCTTGACATTGAACAAAACATTGTGACCAAAGTTAGCCTGACTAAAGTCCACAAATGTAATCCTAACATACTTTTGGAATCACCATAGAGTAGCTAGCATAAATTGACTCCCTTTAAAATCATGAAACCTGTGTAATTATCATCAAAAACATTTTTGTTGCACATTAAAACGAACCAAACACTGTGACCAATGTTATCCCTACAAACGTCTGAATAGTAACATACGTTTGGAGACACCATCTGCTAGTTAGCATACTTTGACTGTGTTTTTGTTGTTCTAATCAGAAATGTGCCGGATAAATCTAATTTGATTTGTGCATGTTATGCTTTGGTTGCACTACCATGACACCTGAAGAAAATGTTACACCGAAAACTATGTAATAGTGAATAAGCTCAAACATAACTTTTGAACCGAATGTTATGAGGGATATTGGCCCAACAATAGTCCCCTAGCTTAGCGCTAACATCTATCTATTTATCTATCCACCCTGGTCATATGTCTTGAGAGGGGTGACTGACAGCAAGACCAACTCATACATACATATATATTAATATTATTACAAATGTTGTTATATCATTGGTGTATTTCATAGGGAAGATGAAGGGGTAGGGAATAGAAGCGTCTGCTTCTTACTACCCCTTTTCGAACATATGATGCAACATTATTTTGTTGTTAAGTTATTGTTTTGGTTCTGTTTTTATTTTAATGTTCGAAGTTTTCATTCATTCAGTCCTTCATAAGTTCAGTACAGAGCTTTTTTTTTAAACATCAATCTTTTGTTGTTTTGAGAAAAAAAATGACAGTAAAATATTCAAATAGAAAATAACTTACTGCATATCTGTCTATTCAAATGCATATTTGCTTTAGTGATTATTTATAAAACGCCAACATTGTGATTACCCTAAATTCCGGACTATAGAGCGCACCTGTTTATAAGCCGCACCCACCACATTTTAAGAGGAAAACTCATTTTGTACATACACAAGCCGCACCTGTATATAAGCCGCATGCGCCCACATTTAAACATGTAACACAAACACAAAACTAACCCAAACCCTACTTTAAGTCCTGCGATTGAAACTAAATGTCCTTGATTAAAGTCCACAGTCCAAAAATCACAGCCGGCAAAGTGAACGGAAAATGATACCGGTACTTAAGGTTTGATGCAGACCTGCAGAGTCCGGGTCCCGTTGAAAGCAATCCAAGGAAAAAAGTGTATATTTCCAAAGGTAAGGGTGAGAAAAATATATCAGACGAACACATTTACTCACGCAACTCCTTTTTCTTTAACCAACTTTTTACCCCCTCTTCTTTCCTTGTCCGTCCCTCACCTTTAGCGGTCCCCACTTAAACTCGGCACCCCGCGTTTGTTCCGCCCCTCCTTTTTCGTTCACCCGTGCAAAACATATCAGAATAAGTGTCTAAAATAAATACAAATAAATACATTACAAAAATATACAGTTGCAAATACATATTATACATGGGTTACGCATATTTACAAAGAAAGACGGTACACCGAGAGAGTTTTCAAAGCTTTAATAATAATAATATAGCTTTGACAGGGCAGTTAATGGAAGCAACACTCGAGCGCCGCTAGCAGCCGTTAAAAAGATTACTTAAATTGGCCGCATCACTGAATAAGCCTCAGGGTTGAAAGTTAGGGAAAAAAGTAGCGGCTTATAGTCCGGAATTTACGGTATTTATTTTTTTGCTGGGTCGGTAGTCCAACTTTTATAACAGTCTACTACCCTCAGTATATTGCACATGCAGTGTATTTATACGCCACATGAAGTCATTACTGCTGACTCAGGGTTTAAAGCAAAGTAAACACTCTAGTGCCCAGCAATCAGTTGCATTGTCACTGTGAATGGGCCATGAATCGGAAATTGAATTCCGTGCTAGATGGACAAACTTCAATTATGTGAACAAAACAAGCACAGAATAATGATCCGTTTATCCGTAGCAAAACATATGGAACCGTCAAATTGTGAATGGTTTAATATTTTTACCGTAAATTCCGGACTATAGAGCGCACCTGATTATAAGCCGCACGCACCACATTTTAAGAGGATAACCGCTTTTGTACTTACACAAGGCGCACCTCTTTATAAGCCGCATGCGCCCACATTAAAACATGTAACACAAACACAAAATTAACCCAAACCCGACTTTGAGTCCCGCAAACTGTAACTGAATATAAAGTACACAGTCCAAAAACCACAGCCGCCAAAATGAACGGGAAATGATACCGGTACTTAAGGTTTGATGCAGACCTGCAGAGTCCGGGTCTCACCTTTACTCCACTTCCCGTCAGCCCCCGTTGTTTTCGCCCCTTCTTTTTGATTCGCCCGTGGAAAACATATCAGAATAAGTCTCTAAAATAAATTCATTACAAAAATATACAGTTGCAAATACATATTATAATAATAATAATATAATAATTTCCTTTGTATTGTCATTCTGTGTAACAATGTACACAGAACGAAATGTCGATACACCTGACCCGTTGAAGCGAGCCGATGCTGCCGCAGCCAACAGAGGGCGCCGCCATTTTACCAATGTTATAAGTCTTTGGTATGACTCGGCCAAGGCGCGAACCAGCGACCTCCCAGTCTCAAAGCAGGCGCCTTACCATCTAGGCTACTGAGCTGTTACACATATTTACAAAGAAAGACTGTACACCGAGAGAGTTTTCAAAGCTTTAATAATATTAAAACTTTCATCCCAAACCGTGCCTGTGAAGGGTAGCAAAACGCTACTAGCAACACGCTCGCAACACAGTGAACGGCTCTGTTAAGAAAACATACCATACGGTAAACCGTCCTCATCTTCCTCCTTATAACTGACGTCATCAAAGTCGACTTCCCCAATATGGGAAAGAGACTATGTCATATAGACGTCGTTCCACGCTCCCTTATTCAAAAACACGCTAGCAACACGCTCGCAATGTAATGTATACGTGAAGTAGCTCTGTTTCCTTCTTTATCGGACTGCTCGATTGCATTTAGCTTGAAAACTAAGTCATGTGCCTTTCTTTTTGCAATTTGCATGGTGAGGATATTTCTACGCTAATTTAATTTGTGCACAAGCTAAGAAGTTGCAGTCTTCCTCGGCGCATATGTTCCACCGGTCTTAATCTTACCTTTTGTACTTGAGCGGCGGCCGTTAGAAAAACTACATAAATTGGCTGCATCACTGAATAAGCCGCAGGGTTGAACGTGTGGGGAAAAAAGTAGCGGCTTATAGAATTTACAGTATTCAAAAAACAACTTCAAGTCCTCCGTATAAAAGCCACTTCAGGACAACGATTCTCTCAATCCTGACAGTTCTTGGAAAATATTGCCAATGTCTCCATGGTGACGGCAGTAATGTGACTCTTAGCTTGTTGACGCTTGCCAAGTTCTTCAGCCACAGCTGCAAAATGTCAAGGGTTTATCAAATTCAGCTCTTTTCTGTTTTATTTTCTTCCCCTGTTTTGAAAATATTGTATCCATCCATATTGTTGATGCCACAGTTGTATCCATCTATATGTAGTGTTAGTCTACTTCTTGCGAGCCACCTGTAAGCACAACTTGTAAACAGGAGAGACACGGTAATTGAGCATATTTTCGAGCGACTTCTTAAAATTTGATGAATGATTTCAATGAAAACAAGCCCTTGACGTCCTGTCAGACTATTGATAAGCAAAGTCGAGTCTTCAAGATGTTACCAGTTCCCAAAACACGTTATGGTACATTCAAAAGCTTAAACTCTTGGGATTCAAACTGTATATATAACAAACATCACGATCCGTCTAAAACGAGATACCCGAAAACTATAAAGCCTGTATAGCTGACCCAAAAAGTGCTTACGAATTCCACTCATGAAAATCAGTTCAAGCATACTGTTCCATTTATTGTACTTTGGCTACGTCTTGGATTTGGATTTTAGGTGAATTTTACAGGAACATAAGTTAAATGCCAAAACGACATATTTTGCATAACAACATTGTTCTCGGACGCACGGCAGCACAGTTCGGAGGTCATGGGATCAAACCTTCCTGTGTGGAGTTTGCGTGTTCTCCCCATGCCTGCGTGGGTTTCCTCCAGGAACTCTGGTCTACTCCCACATTCCAAAAACATGAATGTTAAGTTAAATAGCCGGTCCAAATTGTCCCAGTTCAGGGTGTCCACTCCCCGGAGATAGCTGGGATGGGCTCCAGCACCCCCGCGACCCTACTGGGGATAAGCGGTGCAGATATTGGATCGGTGGATGGACATTGCTATCGTTTTGCTTTTGTGTGTAAAGACGCTTGTAAAGTAACACAATATTTTACTGAAATCTATAATTTATCCACCCCAAATTGAAAGAAATCCGCGATGCATCGAGGACGCCCCAAGTGTCTACCGTAGAACAACATGTGCCACTTTATAGATAGATAGATGTCTAGATAGATAGATAGATGTCTAGATAGATAGATAGATAGATGTCTAGATAGATAGATAGATAGATGTCTAGATAGATAGATAGATAGATAGATAGATAGATGTCTAGATAGATAGATAGATAGATGTCTAGATAGATAGATAGATAGATGTCTAGATAGATAGATAGATGTCTAGATAGATAGATATATGTCTAGATAGATAGATAGATGGATATATGTCTAGATAGATAGATAGATGGATATATGTCTAGATAGATAGATAGATGGATATATGTCTAGATAGATAGATAGATGGATATATGTCTAGATAGATAGATAGATGGATATATGTCTAGATAGATAGATAGACGGATATATGTCTAGATAGATAGATAGATGGATATATGTCTAGATAGATAGATAGATGGATATATGTCTAGATAGATAGATAGATGGATATATGTCTAGATAGATAGATAGATGGATATATGTCTAGATAGATAGATAGAGATAGATAGATAGATACTTAATTCATCCCTGCAGGGAAATTCACATGCAATACAATAATAAAGCAAAAATAATACAATATACAAATACCCAATGTGACGTGCTAATACCCACTGTAGCATGTTATATAGAGTATCTAGATTGTGCTACACAGATTACAAATTGCAATACGGTAACGGTAATATGCAATGTAGGGGGTGTGGTTTAATGTGGGCCTCTACTCCACCGGGTGGAGTTAAAGAGCCTCATGGCATGAGGAAGAAAAGATCTCCTCAGTCTGTCCGTGGTACAAGACTGTGACAGCAGTCTGTCGCTGAAGCTGCTCTTCTGTCTGGATATAATGCTGTGTAGTGGATGTGATGAATTGTCCATGAGGACAATGATTCTGTCATTCCTGACAGTTGTCATGAAATATCGCCAATGTCTCCACAATGACGGCGGTAACGTGACTCCCATTTTGTTAATGCTCGCCAAGTTCTTCCGCCACAGCTGTAAAACGTCAAGGCTCCTTCGAATTCAGCTCTGCTGGCAGCGGCGCCATGTTATCCAATTTCCTGGGGAGTCATTACTTCACAGTGATTTCCTGATGTAATTGTTCAGGAATTTAACCGACCAAACGAGGGAGAATATCTTATTTTTATGCCCTCCTTTTGCCCTGACAGCGAGAATGAAATGGATTTTTATCGACGAATTAGCTACCTCCGCAAACACATAATCGTGCTATTTTAATGAGTTCTAATGCGATGTAAATAACTCTTGGGTAAAATAAGGTAAGCCCAGATTTATACCTGCCCAACCTGACACTTTTGCAGAAGTGAGAGTTAAAAAGTGTCATCTCGCATTCAGTACGCTGAACAGAGGCAGTGCCTGAGGCAAAGGTGACAACCACAACGGCTTAAAGGTCATATGCTGCCATCCCTGACATTATTCCCCTCACTGTTTGGGACAAGATGGTGTACTTCAACTTAAAATTACCCAGGACAGAATATGACAGACTATGATAGATAGATAGATAGATGTCTAGATGTCTAGATAGATAGATGTCTAGATAGATGTATAGATGTCTAGATAGATGTCTAGATCTCTAGATAGATGTCTAGATAGGTGTCTAGATGGATGTCTAGATAGATAGATAGATAGATGTCTAGATAGATAGATCTCTAGATAGATGTCTAGATAGATGTCTAGACAGATGTCTAGATAGGTGACTAGATATATGGATAGGTGTCTAGATAGATAGATGTCTAGACGTCTAGATCTCTAGATAGACATCTATCTAGACATCTATCTAGACATCTAGATCTCTAGATAGACATCTATCTAGACATCTATCTAGACATCTAGATAGGTGTCTAGATTGATGTCTAGATAGATAGATAGGTGTCTAGATAGATAGAGATAGATAGATAGATGTCTAGATCGATGTCTAGATAGATAGATAGATGTCTAGATATATAGAAGTCTAGATGTCTAGATAGATAATGTCTAGATGTCTAGATAGATGTCCAGACAGATGTCTAGACAGATGTCTAGATAGATGTCCAGACAGATGTCTAGATATATGTCTAGACAGATGTCTAGATAGATTTCTAGACAGATGTCTAGATAGATGTCTAGATAGATGTCTAGATAGATGTCTAGATAGATAGATGGATACTTTATTCATCCCAGTAGGGAAATTCACATTACTAGCAGTATCCTTGTGTTGAAAAACAAAATAATAAAGATATAGAATACAGAAATACCGACTTTAACGTTTTGCCATGGAGTATTTCAATAGTGCTATGGAAAATATACACTGCAAAAAAAATAGGGTAATATGCAAACGTGGGCGTGAGGTTTAATGTGGGCTTGTACTCCCCCCGGGTGGAGTTAAAGAGCCTCATGGCATGAATATGTTGACATTTGCCAATAAATAATTCATAGGAAGCAGGTCTGATCATAATACAACATTCACTTAGTTAGTGCGGATAATCCGTTCCATAAACGCAAGTTGTAATTCAATATGTGCCAAGTAGGAACCACATAGCGTAGTACAATCTGTTTATCTGTAGTGTGTAGTTTCGCTACGATCTTCATGTCGCAAAGAACTATGGTAGATGTATTGCAGAGACATATGAAACTCACAAACTGGACTTACTGGCTAAAAAAATCGTATTGTGAATTGGTTGATTTCTTTGGGACATTTACGTTTTATTTTAAACCCCCACGGCAGAAATGCTACAGTTGTATCCATCCGTTTGTGGTGTAAGTCCATGGATCTGCCATGACACAGTAATGGAGCACCATTTTGGAGCAAATAACCAAAGATGAAATAAATCATCCTTTAGTTCTCACTAGAAATGTAAATCATTCCTTTCCCTCTGACTTCTGACCAAGTTAAGTGTTATTTTGCGTCCAGCTTCTACTGTGACGTCATGCAGGCTCTGAAAGGGTCTATAATTCTTATGCTTGTTTTTGTGTGATTCGAAATCATTCATCATTCATCATGTTTCTTCTATTAGGAAAAAAAATAACAGTCAAAAGGATATCCTTTATAAAATATCTTTTTTTTTCAGTTTGAAAAGAAACCTTCCTCCCACCAATGTGCTCACATCAGGGCGCTTCCTCCTTTTCCGAAATGCGCATGCGCCTGACGCCGGAGTCGCTCTCTGATTTGACAAGCGTGGGATGCGCCAGTGGCACCCAGTCCCACCGAAGCGCATGCCAGCTTTTCCCGTTACTAGTGTGCATCATCATCGCTTACACCTGCCCACTCCAACTCATCTCTTTCCTTCTTTATTCTCCCCAAAAAGAGTCGAAGAGAAAACAACGTCTCCTTGTGCTTCTTACGGTTTTATCCGCGGAAGAAACAACACGATTCAGCACCACGGAATTGAGGACAGCGTCCGGATTCGAAGCTTGAGTTTTATCAAAAAGGAGGATTTTTATCTACAAACCAAAAAAAGGGTGATTCTTACACTTGGAAGACCAGCAAAGAAGGAGTAAAACCTCCCAAAAAAAGCTGAAGGTGGGTTCCGGGTTCCAGTCATGTGGCAGGCGTTTTCTTTCTTTTCTTTCTTTTTTTTTTAGCTAGCACTCAACTCAAACCCCGCGTTGCTAACGCTAGCTTAGGCGAGGTCGATCCCACCCGCCCGGCTTGGTTCTTTCATTGTGCCTCGGTGAGTTCGGGTAATGGACAAAAGTTCCGTTGTTCGCTGGTTTTAAATGAAGGAGGAGGGAACGATTTGGGCGGTGACGCCATTAGCGAGACTCATTCGCCGCTGCTTTCCAGGGAGACCGGTGCTGAACGTCTGTTTCGGCTCCGAGTGCCGACCCGTCTCTTGGAGATTCAAGCTAGGCTACTGTTAGCTAGTTTGGAGGCTAAGCTAACATGGGAACATTTTAACTCGTGAAATTTAAGATAAAACGGATTAAAAGGTGATATTGGCTGCCTGGGTGTCAGCTGTATATTTTTTATTTATTTATTTTGTATCCAGCGTGACATTACTCAGTTCCTTCAATACTTTCTTAAGCTATATACAGGGTTGGGCAGGGTTACTTAAACTGGATTACTTTCAATTACTTTTGGATTACTCCAGTACCAAATAGGCTGATAAAAGACAAAATAAACTAAATATGAATAAAATGACTCAATTTTGTGCAGGCTTAGGGAGTAACGGAAAAGCATGGAACGGCAAAAAGCTGTTTGGATTTATTTTCGTTTTGTTACTGTCGCTTTTTATGTTAGTTTTGCCGGAGATCAAAGAGATCAAAGCCAGGAAAGAAAGCTTACCACGTGTTGTGAGCCATCATTTTATTAATATTTAGTTTCTTTTGTCTTTTATTAGCATATTTGGTATTGGAGTAATCCAAAAGTAATTGAAAGTAATCAAGTTAAAGTAACCCTACCCAACCCTGGCTATATACCACCAGTAATTGTTTCTCACTCATTTTTATTTGATTTGTTATTTATCAGTTTTTAAATCAGACAGTAAATAAATGAACAGCAATATAAACATATCATCAACATCCATCCATCCATTATCTGGACCGCTTATCATCAGTAGGGTCGCGGGAATGCTGGAGCCCATCCCAGCTATCTTCGGGCAGTAGGCAGGGGACACCCTGAACTGGTTGCCAGTCAGTCGCTCATTCACACCTAGGGACAATTTGGACCAGCCAATTAGCCTAACATGCATGTTTTTGGAATGCGGGAGGAAACCGGAGTATCTGGAGGAAACCCACGCAAGCACGGGGAGAACATGCAAACTCCACACAAGACGTTCGATATCATGACCTTAGAACTGTGCCGCGCACGCAGTAACCACTGCCCCGCCGTGCTGCCCTATCATCAACATATCAAACCAAAACTACAAAGCCAACAAGGGACGAATGGTAAAATAGTCTTTATTTATATAGTGCTTTTTAAGTCACCAAAAACCTCCAAAAGCGCTTTACAATGTGCTTCACACTTACCCATTCACTCACACACCCATCATCTATGTTCATCTGAGGCTGATACAACTTAAAAAATGCTAATTTTTTAACCTGCGAGTATTTTCAAAGTGCAGGTTGATTTCATAGTTCATGTATTAATGCTTTTTTTCTTAATATTTAATGCTTTTTTTATGACTAGACAAGAGAAAACATAATTTATCATTGCAACAATAATATTGCGTTTTGTCGCAATACAGTCATTCCTTTGGTTAACATAGTTAAAGTAGACCATACATCGAAGTAGTGACGCCCCTTCATGAAAAGATAAACTACCTCAATTTTACCTCCAGAGACGCCCTTACTGACTGAGAGTATACGACTGTAACAAAATAACAACTATAGATCCACATATGAATGAAAACAGAACAATGAATTGCAGTTAAATGTATTGTCTTTGTTGTCATTACACAAAAGTACAAAAAAATAGTAAGGTTTCTCCTTTTGGTCCAAGAAAACAATTTAGAGAGATGCTGCACGCTAGTATTGGGTGAACTTGGATTGAGCCAAGTTTTAGCAATGATTAAAATACAAACATCCTTATGGTTGAGGTTTCCCATGAGTTGTAGCTCCAAGTCTTCTGTTTCACGGGTAATGGATCCCGCGTTGGAGAGATACATGCTCGGCAGGGTTGGCTTGTGAGACTCGTTACGTAGCCTAGCCATAATAGTAGGAAGGAGCTACAAACTCGCTATAAGCTTCTCTCTCAAATTCACCTCCGTTGCTTTCTAAACCCGATAATAATCCACAGAGCACCAGCTGGTGATCTCTATTTCTTTGATTTTTTTTTTTGACGTTCCTAAGAGTCGGATTAAATCAATGCATTTCTTTTCCATGTATAATATGCTAAAAACTAGCTGTAGTCATGCTTCACAGTTTTGTACGGTAGGCACGTTCACCTGAGTACCTTCCCCACTGTTTGATTGACAACATATACCAGCCTATCACAGTTGCTCACACAGACAGTCACGCCCACCCAACACACACACATACAACTTGCCCCGTGATAGCATTTGCTGTCTGATGTCTGCTGCACAATGCTCGGTATGTTGATATCAGTGAAAACAAACACAATTCTATTCAAAATCCATGAAGCATTGAAACAGAGATAACTAAAGGGCAAAGTAGCGAGGGATTGCTCAACTTAAAACGTTACATTGACTGCTTGGGTTTTTTATTTTTATTTTCATTTTAAAACTGTACTCTGTATATATATATATATATATATATATATATATATATATATAGTAATATGCATTACTTAAAAGTCTATATTTGCTGCTTGGGTGTCCACTTCTGTCATTATATTTTTTAAAATTAAATTTTGTATCTAAAATGATTTATCCCAGTCAGGGTTGTCAGCTGTGCTATTATTATTTTTTTTTAACCTTATACAAATAAATACAAATAATACAGTAAAAAAACAACTGGCGCTAAGCTATGTGCAAAAACAGTTTCATTTACTGTAATCACTGTTTTTCTTTGGCAAATATCCGACAGGGACTCATTTGTTTTCTTGTCAATAGTCACTCTCCCGAACAAACCAAAATTTACAGAGGCCGACAACAAACTTCAGGAAAATATTTATCATTGCAACATAACACAATACTACATTACAATACTTGCTTTAAAACATTTACCATTTCATACAACTTACACCATTCCCTTAAGTGATGAATAAAGTAATTCAGTACCTTTATACTCAGGGTTGGGTAGGGTTACTTTAACTTGATTACTTTCAATTACTTTTGGATTACTCCAATACCAAATATGCTAATAAAAGACAAAATAAACTAAATATGAATAAAATGATGACTCACAACACGTGGTAAGCTTTCTCTCCTGGCTTTGATCTCTTTGATCTCCGGCAAAACGAACATAAAATGCGACAGAAACGAAATCAAAATAAATCCAAACATCTTGCCAACATCATTTTTGCCGTTCCATGTATTCCGTTACTCCCCAAGCCTGCACAACATTTATTAATTTTATTCATATTTAGTTTCTTTTGTCTTTTATTAGCATATTTGGTGTTGGAGTAATCCAAAAGTAATTGAAAGTAATCAAGTTAAAGTAACCCTACCCAACCCTGTTTATACTATACTCTTTACTGTACTTGAATTTAGTATGTAAAATAAAAACATTTTTTTTCACCTTTTGTTATTTTTAGAAAAAAAAAATCACATTCATAGTATTCCATGTTTTTTTTTTTAATAATTTAAATTAAATTTAAAAAGTATTATAACTTAATGAATTAAGTTATTTACTATTACCAGGATCCAAATATGACTCAGTGCCGCTTTAGTTTGTGCAGTGTATTTTGTAAATCCATTGCAAACACAAACTATTTGGAATAGAATACAATATACATGAGCAACAGTAAATGAATGTTATGCATTGTGTTGTTTTGCAAATCCTAATAATATTTATCGTATATGAAATAACACAATAAAACAAATAAAACATTGCAGTATTATGAAAAAGCATTGCAATACAATGCAATTGTTTTGTGATATAACACACAACTATTGCGTTATATTGCACTGACGTAGTGTCCCTTGCCGGGGTCCGTAAAAATAAAAACATCAAAGATAATGATGGTAAAAAAAAAAAGAAATAAGTACATATTTTCAAATAATACACCTTACTGTGATGTGTGATTTGATACATTAAAATATAACAATACAAATCCTCAAAATATTTCTAAATACAGTTTTAATATGATTTACCAGCAATGCTAGTCAGCTAATGGTAATTTGGGTCAAACCATTCTTTTACAGGCAAACCTTGTTTTTGTTTTTTACCATACTTTAATATTTTACAGTTACTTTTAAAAGTATTTTAGAGTGAGGACCCACAAAGTGAGGTAGTATTTAACACAAATGTCCTTTTAAGTTTTATATTACAAACAATAACAAGAACATTTCCACAATCTATGAAAGTTTAATATTACTGCGAATAATGTCATGGTCTTTTTACTTTCTGTGTTCTTTTCCATCTTACTATGTGTTTTACTTGACACACAGGCAGGGTTGGGTAGGGTTACTTTAACTGGATTACTTTCAATTACTTTTGGATTACTCCAATACCAAATATGCTTATAAAAGACAAAAGAAACTAAATATGAATAAAATGACTCAATTTTGTGCAGGCTCGGGGAGTAACGGAATACATGGAACGGCAAAAAATCTGTTTGGATTTATTTTCATTTTGTTTCTGTCGCAATGTTCGTTTTGCCGGAGATCAAGGAGATCAAAGCCAGGAGAGAAAGCTTACCACGTGTTGTGAGTCATCATTCTATTCATATTTAGTTTCTTTTGTCATTTATTAGCATATTTGGTATTGGAGTAATCCAAAATTAATTGAAAGTAATCCAGTTAAAGTAACCCTACCCAACCCTGCACACAGGCAGGTCGAGACTACCTATAAATACAACCAACTTCCTTAGTTATTTGTATATTTTTAATTATTATTTCTGAAATTGACCAAACACTCTGTAAATTCCTCTCCGATTGCGCAATTTTAACTGTTGTCAGCGTTCTCTTCCTGTAACTGGAGATATGGAATCTCAGGGGCCGCCGAGGAGACTGTATTTACAGTCTGAGCTTATGTTTGGCAAAGGGGCATGCTCAAATTCTTTGTGTCACAGGGGGCTGTCTTGTTGCTTCATGTTTAAGAAATCACTTCTTTCTGAATCCACGGAGATAATATTTATATTTCTGATAAGAAGCTATGAAACAAGAGTCTAAATCATCTGCTTCTGAGGTTCTTCCCCACCGCACTCAAATCACTTATGTCAAATTTGCGCACAGTCCCAGTGAGATGACAATTGTGCAGGCAACAAAGAAAATGTCTGAGAACATTCCAAATCAATCCTAATCTTAGCTGAAACTCTTGAAATGTGTACAAAAATGTCTCGTGCGATATCCGAAATATTTATGTGCGTTATTACAAAAAAAGTAAAGCTGCACAGTGTATGAAAAAATATCAGTGACACATTAAAATAACTATATGGCTGGAACCAAAAATGAAGCATTGAAGATTAAAAGGGGAAAAAAAACACTTATTTTGCACTGACTCACTAAAAAACAGTACCGTATAAAATAAGCCAACTGATAAGTCTGGTGTACACTCAAAAATGAGAAGAGAAAACATTAAACTGGGAGAAAGGTTCAGATAAGAATGTCCAACCTCTTCAAAAGGCGCTCCCCTGAGCCTTTTCTTGTTGTTACATCTCCAAGGTTAGAAAAGCAGATCCACCCTAAGAGGTGTGGGTATCAAAGAACGGCAACACACTTGGTCGATAGTATGAAATGAAATGATCTGCTTTTATTTAGCGCTTTTCAAGTCAATGACTTCCCAAAGTGCTTTACAATGTGCTCCACATTTCCCAATAGCAGCCTTGTATTGCAGCCATGTAAGACGCTAACCTGCTTAATGGGGGTATTAGGGGTTCAGTGTCTTACCCAAGGACACTTCGACATGTAACACGGACAAGCCGGGTTTCGAACTGGGATCCCAGGATCCCAAGACGAGCGCTCTATCTCCTGAGCTGTTTATTTCTGACGCCCTTAAACACAAGGAGTCTTGAATGGCTACCAGACCACAGACTTTTTCAAACTACAGACTATTATGGGGGGCGGCAGTAGCTCAGGAGGTAGAGCGATCGTTTTAGGATTAAGGGATCCCAGTTCGAATCCCGGCTTGTCCGTGTTACATGCCGAAGTGTCCTTGGGTAAGACACTGAACCCCCAATAGATAGATAGATAGATAGATAGATACTTTATTCATCCCCGAAGGGAAATTCACAATATCCCTAATAAGCAGGTTAGCGCCTTACATGGCTGCACAGATCACAGCCGCTATTGGTAAATGTGAAGCACAATGTAAAGCGCTTTGGGAAGTCATTGACTTAAAAAGCGCTGTATAAATGCAGATCATTTCATTTCATTATGACACCATCACCTGATCTAAAACATACATGAGGGCAAGGGAAAAACTCATGAGAGAAATGAGGAAACCTTGAGAAAGTACCGCAAATCCTGGATTTGTCAAAATCTCAAGGATGAAAAAAATGATCCGCTTTAACTAAAACCACCCAAACATTTATAGATTTCTATATTTTGATGAGAATAAGTTCTAGAATATTAAAGCCGGATGAGGAATTAGTCAATGAACTGTATAAAAAAAAAAAAAAAATCACACAGCTGGGAAAAAAACAGTGTCTGTTTTAACTAAAACCAAAATTTGAATAGGTTTCTATATTTGGATGACGATACCATCTAGTAAGTGACAGAGGGGAGAGGAACAAGCTACTGATCTTTGTTTGAATCACACGGATTAAACAAGTACAGTGGAACCTCGGTTCTCGACCATAATCCGTTCCATTTCTTTGTACGAAAACCGATTTGTACGATCTCCGAAGCCGTTTTTTCCCATTAAAAGTAATGTAAAATTGTTTTAATCCGTTCCAACACCCTGAATGTTTATCTTGAATATTTAACGTAAAGCTAACCCAAGCTAATCGTACGTTCGCGTTAGCGTAATCTTCCGTACGAATGATTACGCTAACATGAACGTGTAAAAATAAAAAAATCAGGTCTTTACACATCATTTAGCACCCGGGTCTCCACAACAAGTGGTGAGCGGTTAAAGGATAAAGAAAATAATTATTAATAGAATTTCTTACCGGTCGGCAGAAGCCATGCTGTATTCCTGAAAGAAGGGAAACTCGCACACCTTCTTCATATTTTGCTATTATTTCTTTCTTAAATGCAATAGTTGTACGCACTACTCCTCTTTTTTCACCTGTAGCAACTTTGCTGCTTGCACCAACCTTCTTCCGAGGCATAATTAGGGGTTAAAACACTCCCTTCACCGCTTTTGAAAAACGAAAACAGAAAAGGAGTGCGCGTTGCCGTGACAACAGTTCTTCACGAGGGGTGGGGGCAATCTACACTCGTACGCCACTCAGCGTCGCCCCTAGCGTACCGGCGTTCGAACTCCGATTTTTTGAACGAAAAGCGAAGCAAGAATTTCTCGAAATTTTTGGTCGAGAACCGATTTGTTCGAACTGAGAGGCGTTCGAAAACCGAGGTTCCACTGTATCTGCTTCAACCAAAACTACCCAAACCCTTCCAAGTTTCCATATTTGAATGCGAAAAAGTTCCAGAATATTACAGAGCGGTTAGGAATTAGCAACTGAACCTTGCAAAACGTGCATACCAGTCAAAACAACGAACAGTGTAGGATATTAGTCATAATAGCATACCTTGTAGGTATCCAATTTTAAAAACAGAATACATTTATCCCTGACTGGTAGTTATATTATTACATTTCAAGTTTTTAATTTATTAAATTCTTATAAAACAACAAAAAAAAGCATTTAAATGCTTACAAAATCCAGTCATACAACAATAAAGTAAAACTCTTGAGAGATCTAACATGCCAAGAACATAACACGTTCATTGTACTTTAAATAAAGCGGTTATAATGAAAAATAAGCAGCTTGTAGCTATTACACTGCAAAATCTTCCTTTCACCTTCTTTGAGTATATATTTTTAAAGTTTTTTTAATCTTTTAACCCCTCAACGTTCCTGTAAAATCCACTTAAAAGCCCAATCAAAGTACATTAAATGCTGTTCTTAAGCCGTTTGGAGAATATAGATCATTTTAGTTTCTTTTGACAGGTACAACTCTGAATTTTGGCCCCAAACGGAAATAATCACTGCTAGTGCTACGGATATTGAGTAATAGGAGTTGGAACACACAGATATACAGTGGAACCTCGGTTCTCGACCATAATCCGTTCCAGAACCCTGTTCGAAAACCGATTTGTTCGATCACCGAAATCATTTTTCACATTAAAAATAATGTAAATCGTTTTAATCCGTTCCAACACCCTGAATGTTTGCCTTGAATGTTTAACGTAAACTAAAGCTAACCCAGGCTAATCGTACGTTCGCGTTATCGTAATCTTCCGCACCAAAGATTACGCTAACATGAACGTGTAAAAATAAAAAAATCAGGTCGTTTACAAGTCATTTAGCACCCGGGTCTCCACAACAAGTGGTGAGCGGTTCATTGGAAAGGGGGCTCCGTTCCAACACCCTCAATGTTTAACTTGAATGTTTAACGTAAACAAAGCTAAGCCAGGCTAATCGTACGTTTGCGTTATCGTAATCTTCCGTACGAAAGATTACGCTAACATGAACGTGTAAAAATAAAAAAAAGGATAAAGAAAAGAATTATGAATAGGATTTCTTACCTTTGTGGTGGTCAACAGAAGGTGCAGGCAAGATCAGACACTCGCACACCTCCTTCATATTTTGCTATTATTTCTTTCTTAAATGCAATAGTTGTACGCACTACTTTTCTTTTTTCACCTTTAGCAACTTTGCTGCTTGCACTGACTTTCTTCGGAGGCATAATTAGGGACTCCGATTTGTTTCGAACTGAGAGGCGTTCGAAAACCGAGGTTCCACTGTAAAAGTTTTTTTTTATTCTGGCCTGATTTTTATTTTTTTATTGCAATTAAATGCCTGCAGATGAGTGTAGCATGGGCATCTTAGCTGAAAAGCAGGTGAGGCAATAGCTTGAAGCCTAACCTAGAAACTTGTGAAGTATTGTCACAATCTAAAAAGACCTTTTACTAAGGTTAGGTTTAGTCTTTTGCAAAAGTGGCCATTCGGAGATGACTAGATTACAACACTAAAACCTTTGCAAAAGTGTATTTGACTTTGGCCGATTTTTTGTAGACATTTTCTCAGAGTTGTGAATGTTTGACTTCTCTTTCCAGAAGTAAATCTATGATGAACGTTAAAGGGTCGGGAGGGTGAATATTGACAAGAAAACGGGAGTAGTAGAGAATTGATGATGGTGAGGTAGTCGATGCATTCTAATAAAACAAATGAGTCACTGTCGGATATTTGCCAAAGTAAAATAGCAATAATAGTAAATAAAACTGCACATATTTTAGTGCCAGCCAATCAACTTCAGAGACCAATGGAGTCATGTCACACTCAAAGTACGTGTTTACAGATTGTATTATCAAAGCACACAGCCCTACTCGATTTTCACGCTGTGTCGGGCCAAAAAGATCAATCATTACGTTCGGGCCAAGCTTCTCTCTCAAATACTTTTTTTTTGTAACATCCATTGCAACTTGGTCATCTCCTGGAGGGGAGATGATCTCATGTGCCTTTCTCAAGGTTTCTTTACTTTTCCTCATTCTGAGGTTTTTGAGTCTTTCCTTGCCCTCACATAGGTCTCAGATCAGGGGATGGTGTAATGGTGGTCTGCGCAGCCCTTTGAGACTTTTTATAATTAAGGGCTATACAAACAAGCATGACTTGACTACAAATTATAACTGCTGACCTGTAGATAGTTAGCGCTGTAGTGTTAGCATATAATCATTAGCTAGTAGCTAACAAAAACGTGAAAGGTACATACTGTCAGGAAACGGACCGGGAAGCAGGAAGTCGGAACTCATATGCGTAGACGATCCGTCACTTTAATTAGGAAATAAAAGTTGTGCAACACACAAACGGACCAAAGACAAAACAAAACAGGTTTAAAGGCAATCAAAATTACAAACTAGGTATTACTCAGATCAAACAGGCATGAAGAGGTCTTCAACAAGGTAAAGCAATGGTCTCGCAACGGGCAGTCCCAAAATGAGCGTATAAGTACAAGCAATCTGTTCAATACGTCTCAGCTGGTGTCAATGGGCGGGGCCAGCTGGGCGCCATGACACCAAGCAGGACATGACACATACAGACCTTTTGAGAAAATGTCTCGTGGGCAATAACTTGACTGAGCTCCAATTTGACAACGTGCTCCTTCTTTTTTTGTATACAGAATTAGAATTAAGCAGCAACATCGTCCACTGACTCACCCCCAAGTGAAAGCTAGCTTCACATGGCTCGCCTCACCTTAGACTTGACTTCATTACATCATTGTTTTGGAAGTCTTGGTTTTTTTTTCGGCCAAAAGAGAAAATTGCACTTTTGGTTATTTTCTGCAGGAACATTTTGGTGCTAAAATTCGGTGCGTCCCTAAAATTCTTTATACCGCCATATTGGCTCGTGCAATATTTTCATTTGAGTAAAGAATATTTTTGATAAAAGCTAGGCGGCACGGCGACGCAGTGGTTAGCGTGTGTGCAGCACAGTTCTGAGGTCATGGGTTCAAATCCAGCTACCGACCTTCCTGTGCGGAGTTTGCAGGTTCTCCCCGTGCTTGCATGGGTTTCCTCCGGGCACTCCGGTTTCCTCCCACATTCCAAAAACATGCATGTCAGGTTAATTGGCCGGTTCAAATTGTTCCTAGGTGTGACTGTGCGAGCGAATTGTTTGTCCCTGTGTGCCCTGCGACTTGCTGGCAACCAGTTCAGAGTGTCCCCTGCCCACTGTCCGAAGATGGCTTGGATGGGCTCCAGCACCCCCGCGACCCTACTGAGGTTAAGCAGTACAGATAATGGATGGATGGATGGATGATAAAAGCTAACAAGAATCTTTTTCGAATGACTGTTTTTTTTTATTTGTATTTTGTTTATTCCTTTTTATGCTTTATACTGTACACGGTCTCCTACAGTATTTTTCTTCCGTCGCAGTGTTTGACATTGCAATATAAAGTCTGTGGATTCTGGGGAGTGAGGAAAAGCCATTATTCATGAATGTGACAATGCAATCAATGGCCACTGTGCTTCCTGTCTCCAGGGACAGCAGCCAATGTTGGCTGAGTCCCATGTAACCCCTGTTAGTGGTACATTGGGGCAAGGATTTGAGGTAGCCATGGTAGCTGTGAAAGCTGGAACAGGATAAGATCTATTTTTCACTTCTAATTACGGATTAAAGGCATGATTATTGATAGCTTTCACTAAAACTGCACACCTAATATTGGTTGTGCAGCTCTAACCTAATTAATTTGTTTTAAAAAAATGCCTCAGTGTTGTACTTTTGATTGTTGATGTGCATAGAATAATTTAGGAACAGAATGGGGTAGGGTTACTTTAACTTGATTACTTTCAATTACTTTTGGATGACTCCAATACCAAATATGCTAATAAAAGACAAAAAAACTACCGTAAATTCCGGACTATAGAGCGCACCTCATTATAAGCCGCACCCACCACATTTTAAGAGGAAAACCGATTTTGTACATACACAAGCCGCGCCTGTATATAAGCCGCATGTGCCCACATTTAAACATGTATCAAACACAAAATTAACCCAAACCCGACTTCAAGTCCCGCGATTGAAACTAAATGTCCTTCATTAAAGTCCACAGTCCAAAAATCACAGCCGGCAAAATGAACGGAAAGTGATACCGGTACTTAAGGTTTGATGCAGACCTGCCGAGTCCGGGTCCCGTTGAAAGTAATCCAAGGAAAATAGTGTATGTTTCCAAAGGTAAGGGTGGGAAAAATATATCAGATGAACACATTTACTCACGCAACTCCTTTTTCTCTAACCAACTTTTTCCTTGTCCGTCCCTCACGTTTAGCGGTCCCCACTTAAACTCGGCGCCCCACGTTTGTTCCGCCCCTCCTTTTTCATTCACCCGTGCAAAACATATCGGAATAAGTGTCTAAAATAAATACAAATAAATACATTACAAAAATATACAGTTGCAAATACATATTATACATGGGTTACACATATTTACAAAGAAAGACGGTACACCGAGAGAGTTTTCAAAGCTTTAATAACAATAATATAGCTTTGACAGGGCAGTTAATGGTAGCAACGCTCGAGTGCCGCTGGCGGCCGTTAGAAAAATTACATGAATTGGCCGCATCACTGAATAAGCCGCTGGGTTGAAAGTTAGTGAAAAAAGTAGCGGCTTATAGTCCGGAATTTACCGTAAATATGAATAAAATGATGACTCACAACACGTGGTAAGCTTTCTCTCCTGGCTTTGATCTCTTTGATCTCCGGCAGAAATGCGACAGAAACAAAATGAAAACAAATCCAAACAGCTTGCCGACATCATTTTTGCCGTTCCATGTGTTCTGTTACTCCCCAAGCCTGCACAAATTCTAGTAATTTTATTCACATTTAGTTTCTTTTGTCTTTTATTAGCATATTTGGTATCGGAGTAACCCAAAAGTAATTGAAAGTAATCAAGTTAAAGTAACCCTACCCAACCCTGTTTATGAACGATTTAAAACCACAAAATTACAAAAAAAAAAACTTACTTTTAGAACTGTAAAATCTGGGTTGGAGACTCAGAATTGCTCACTGTATCTTCCTATTTACAGAATTAATTTACCCTTTTAACGTACAATGTGACCTATGAGAATTAAAAGAAAATAAGGGCCTCCAGTGTTTCAGCTGGGGCAACAAAGTCGATGATCCAGCACTGGTTGAAAATTCAGAGTCAGCAGTAAATAGGCGCAGCGAGAGAGAAAGCGGTTATTGTCCCGAGTGCTACAAACCACAACTATCATCAAGCGATCTGTTTATAGCAATGTCTGTGGTATTTATAGGCGCATTTATAAGGACAGTCCATTCATTGTTACGATGTTTCCTCTAAACTTGATTTTAACGGAACGTTAAGAGCAGGATTGGGTAGCGTTACTTTAACTTGATTACTTTCAATTACTTTTGGATTACTTCAATACCAAATATGCTAATAAAAGACAAAAGAAACTAAATAGGAATAAAATGACTCAATTTTGTGCAGGCTTGGGGAGTAACGGAATACATGGAACGGCAAAAATAATGTTGGCAAGCTGTTTGGATTGATTGTCATTTTGTTTCTGTCGCATTTTATGTTAGTTTTGCCGGAAATCAAAGGGATCAAAGCCAGGAGAGAAAGCCTACCACGTGTTGTGAGTCATCATTTTATTCCTATTTAGTTTCTTTTGTCTTTTATTAGCATATTTGGTATTGGAGTAATCCAAAAGTAATTGAAAGTAATCAAGTTAAAGTAACCCAACCCTGACTTTTATGCTAGTTTTGCCGGAGATCAAAGAGATCAAAGCCAGGAGAGAAAGCTTACCACGTGTTGTGAGTCATCATTTTATTCATATTTAGTTTCTTTTGTCTTTTATTAGCATATTTGGTATTGGAGTAATCCAAAAGTAGATGAAAGTAATCCAGTTAAAGTAACCCTACCCAACCCTGCATTTTATGTTAGTTTTGCCAGAGATCAAAGCCAGGAGAGAAAGCTTACCACGTGTTGTGAGTCATCATTGTATTCATATTTAGTTTCTTTTGTCTTTTATTAGCATATTTGGTATTGGAGTAATCCAAAAGTAATTGAAAGTAATCAAGTTAAAGTAACCCAACCCTGCATTTTATGTTAGTTTTGCCGGAGATCAAAGAGATCAAAGCCAGGAGAGAAAGCTTACCACATGTTGTGAGTCATCATTTTATTCATATTAAGTTTATTTTGTCTTTTATTAGCATATTTGGTATTGGAGTAATCCAAAAGTAGATGAAAGTAATCCAGTTAAAGTAACCCTACCCAACCCTGCATTTTATGTTAGTTTTGCCAGGGATCAAAGAGATCAAAGCCAGGAGAGAAAGCTTACCACGTGTTGTGAGTCATCATTTTATTCGTATTTAGTTTATTTTGTCTTTTATTTGCATATTTGGTATTGGAGTCATCCAAAAGTAATTGAAAGTAATCCAGTTAAAGTAACCCTACTCAACCCTGGTTAAGAGCTTGCAATTGCTCATTTTAACCAACGGTGGCTACATTAAATGAGTGAGTCTTACGAATTTGGTTGTTTCGATCTAGGAAATCGATGTTGTAATTGATTAAAACATTTGGTCTCGGTTGCACGTTCATCTCATCTCATTGTTGGCGTGCTAAGCATTATTTTTCCAAATCTTTCCTCTCTGTTGGTTTTGAAAGATTTACAGTCGACTGCACAACATGCCAATTTACTGGAATTCAGTTGGCAGGACAATTTTGGGCAAACGCTGCAAAAAATGTTACACTTCAAAAAGAATGTTAATAAAAAGGATTACACTCTTACGAACGAGGTTTAGTCATGTAAAGGGAAAATTGATTTGGGTAGTCGACAACTACCATTTAATAAATTAGAAATCATTTTTTTAATTGGGTGGACTGGCAAATGTGACAAGAGGATGTTTAAAAATTTTGTTCAGTCTCCAGCAACATCCTGCAGATGGGACATTCCAAATGGAATATAATTGTCTTTTTCATTGATTACAAAAGACACAGTGTACATTGTTAGACGTGGCACTCCAGGAAAACCATGTAGTGAGATACCGTAAATTCCGGACTATAGAGCGCACCTGATTATAAGCCGCACCCACCCCATTTTAAGAGGAAAACCGATTTTGTACTTACACAAGCCGCACCTGTATATAAGCCGCATGCGCCCACATTAAAAAAAAAAAAGTAACACAAAATTAACCCAAACCCGACTAAGTCCCACGATTGAAACTGAATGTCCTTCATAAAAGTACACAGTCCAAAAATCACAGCCGGCTAAATGAACGAAAAATTATATCGGCACTTAAAGTTTGACCTGCAGAGTCCGGGTACCGTTGAAAGTAATCCAAGGAAAAAAGTGTATATTTCTAAAGGTAAGGGGGGGAAGAATATATATTCACTATTGTCTGCCGCGTCCACAAACACTCACCTTTACCGGTCCCCACTTCCCGTCAGCCCGCGTTTTTTTCGCCCCTTATTTTTTATTCGCCCGTGGGAAACATATCAGAATAAGTGTCTGAAATAAAGACATTACAAAAATATACAGTTGCAAATACATATTATACATGTTTACACATATTTACAAAGAAAGACGGTGTACCGAGAGAGTTTTCAAAGCTTTAATAATAATAACTTTCATCCCAAACGGTGCCTGTGACAGGTAGCAACACGCCCGCAACACAGTAAATGGGTCTGGTAAAAAAAACATACCGTACTTGTAAAAATCACGGTAAACCGTCCTGATCTTCCTCCTTAGAACTGAAGCCGTCAAAGTCGTCTTCCTCAGTGTCGGAAAGAAACTTCGTCATGTAGACGTCGTCCCACTCTCCCTTATTCCAAAAGACGCTAGCAACACGCTCGCTCCTTCTTTATCGGACTGCTCGATTGCTTTTTGCTTGAAAGCTGCGTCATGTGCCTTTATTTTTGCATTTTGCATGATGAGGGTATGTTTACGCTAATTTAATTTACTGTATGCACAAGCCAAGAAGTTGCAGTCTTCCTCGGCGCATATATTCCACCGGTCTAAATCTTACCTTTTGTACTCGAGCGCCGCTGGCGGCCGTTAGAAGAATTACATAAATTGGCCGCATCACTGAATAAGCCGCAGGGTTGAAAGTTAGGGAAAAAAGTAGCGGCTTATAGTCCGGAATTTACGGTACTTAAAATATCAAAACAAGATAACGAGCAAAGTCATGTCATGTTTGTTTGTAGGGACCTTAATCACAATCTTAGAAGGCTGCAAAACAAAAATATATTTAGCAATTATAACATTATAACAAAAATAATTACCTTTGCAGGTAATATTAACAAGGTAGTGTTTGTAGACTGGACTAAATTCTATAGGTTTCTTCGTTTTCCTCATGTCGAGGTTTTTGAGTGTTTCCTTGCCCTCATGTAGGTTTTAGATCAGGGGATGGCGTCATAATAGTCTGTGGTTTGCAATAATCTGTGGTCTGTTCAGTTCTTTGAGACTCTTTGTGATTAAGGGCTATACAAATAAAAAAGACTTGACTTTACTTACAATGATATTAGCGGGAACATTTGCAAAAATTAGGAATAAAGGGATGAAGTATAAATATACATTTTCTATACATAGTGGAGATTTGTGTTATTTATTTTGTACGGTCTAGTGTGCTTAGTTGGAGCTCTGATGAATCTAAGGAAGAAACTGTCAGGACCAGAACAGAGACAGGACCCACTTGCGTACGTTTTTGTTAGTTTTATTGGGAAGAAGGGAAAGGATTGCACACACGATCCGGTGATCGCTAGTCGCGGGGAGCAGGTCGCTCTGAACACGGAAGTGGGACTTCCGTGGCGAGCGATGGCGGTGTCGGGAGTGGAAACAACGGGTCAGTAGCCGGGACAGGAGAGCAAAAAAACGTGGTCGAGATCAGGAACGAGTCGAAAGCCGGGAGAGGAGAGTAGACGTGGTCAGGATCAAAAAAACGGGCTGAAGCCCGTGAAACAGATGGGAGCCAAAACAGGAGGGAGTCAGGGTTGAAAAGATTGCCTAGAGTAAACTAAGGTTCGCAGACGGACTGACAACAGGTGACAGATAGCCGAGGGTTTAAATAGTGACCGGGAGCCAATCGGAGTCCGAGGCAGTTGGCGCCAAAGGAGCGGGCACAGGTGAAGCATTTTGGTAATCATGACAGAAACTGTTTTCTGGGACCTTTTGCAAGTCAAAGCCATTGTGAGAGGAGTCATTTGTATTGTTGTCAGCAATGTCTTCAAGACTGGGCGGGGAGCTGCTGATTATTTTCTGGATATTGTTGATGACATTCTGTAAGGTTCTTCATTGCCTTTGATCTGAATTAAGAATTTTGTTTTTTCCTGTCTTTGTCAGTTTTGATTGTTTGACATTAATGGTGTGACTAAACCAGCTCATTTTAACCATATATTTCACCAAAGCAGTGTGCAATTTGATAATTTTGCTTTCAAGGCATGTCATGGTATTTCATTTTAGCTAGGATCAGAGCTATGGCAATGAGCACGGTTGGGTAGAGTTATTTTAACTTGATTACTTTCAATGACTTTTGGATGACTCCAATACCAAATATGCTAATAAAAGACAAAAGAAACTAAATATTAGTACAATTATGACTTAAGGTTAATTGTCCCCTAGGTGTGAATGAGCGAGCCAATTCTCTGTCCCTGTGTGCCTCCAAATGGTTGGCAACCAGTTCAGGGTGACCCCTGCCCACTGCCCGAAGAAAGCTGGGATGGGCTCCAGCACTCCCGCGATCCTACTGAGGATAAGTGTTGCAAATAATGGTTGGATGGGTGGATATATAATCTATACAATTGTATTTTTAATATTTGTATCAGTTGAATCAGCATCATAGCATACTCATTACCACAAGTGATTTACATGTTGGACCATCACTTTTCTCCCCTTAATTTTTAGCTTAGCAATATTTTTTAAAGAAAATCTACCAATAGTTCAACCTTGATTTGAGATTAGTACTTTGGCCTATAGCTGCTCGATTTTCAAGCGAGATTGTCTTTGTGTGTTAACAGGGTTGGGTAGGGTTACTTTAACTTGATTACTTTCAATTACTTTTGGATTACTCCAATGCCAAATATGCTAATAAAAGACAAAAGAAACTAAATATGAATAGATTTATGACTCACAACACGTGGTAAGCCTTCTCTCCTGGCTTTGATTTCTTTGATCTCCGGCAAAACTAACATCAAATGCGACAGAAACAAAATGAAAATAAATCCAAACAGCTTGCCAACAACATTTTTGCCGTTCCATGTATTCCGTTACTCCCCGAGCCTGCACAAAATGTAGTCATTTTATTCATATTTAGTTTCTTTTGTCTTGTATTAGCATATTTTATATTGGAGTATTCCAAAAGTAATTGAAAGTAATCCAGTTAAAGTAACCCTACCCAACCCTGGCAATGAGTGAGCTTCAACAATGTGGATCGGTGATCCGTGTATAATTTGTCTAAACAAATCCATATAACTTCAAACGCATTAAAAAAAAACAATAAAATAAACTTTTATTTTATATGATTTATGCAACCAGATTGCAGCTAACACTTTAGCAAGCCACATTCAAGTCAATCCCCTTATCTCCTATTCTGTCCTTCTTCTACCTCAATTGTTTCCATTCATCCCTGCTATTGGCTGCATCTGGGGTCCCAGCCGGCCCAATTCCTGCTCCACCCTCTCAGTGTTTGTGTTCTGCTTTAGTGCATTGACTTTTCTTTTGTTCGCCGGCTTCTTTTCTTCTCTCCTCTTGCAGAAAATCCATACGCTGACCAGAGGCGTTTCTATGATTATCATTTTTAGGACTAATCCTGAAAATGTGGTGTGTGTATGCATTTATAGATGGACAGATATGGTATGTAAACACAATTTGAAAGGAGTAAAAGGTAATATCATATCTAAAAATGGCAAGTTTTCTTAAAGTTCACTTTAAAACGTTGTAGAAGATGCACCACTTCCCTCTGCTTGTACTTGCAATTGATAATTATTTTTGGTTTGGTTCCTATTCACTAGTTTTGCTAAAGTTGCTGTTTTCAGGCGTTAATATCTTATAACACGCCTGGTAAAACACTTTTTGTAGGGACCATTGGTTGTTACCAGGGTTGGGTAGGGTTACTTTAACTGGATTACTTTCAATGACTTTTGGATTACTCCAATACCAAATATGCTAATAAAAGACAAAAGAAACTAAAAATGAATAAAATGATGACTCACAACACGTGGTAAGCTTTCTGTCCTGGCTTTGATCTCTTTGATCTCCGGCAAAACTAACATAAAATGCCACAGAAACTCCCCAAGCAATGTTTAATTTTCCACGGGACTGAGCATTCACACAAGGTCGGTGAGTAACGCTTGAAACAACAGTGATCCACCATAATCCCAAGTGTGGCAAGATAATTAATTATCAAACATGTCCAAAACTTGACATCAAGTTATATTTTGCTGAGTTTCCGGCAATGCAAAATGATTTTTCTCTTTTGAATGAATTGACTCATGTACTATTGCAAAGGTCGTACGGCCTACAAACGTCTTTCACAAGATATCCATTTCTTTTTTTTTCCTGATATATTTTGTCGCATGATACTAACATTTTTGGGGGCTTATTTAGTCGGTCGTAAGGTACAGAACTGTACTTCATCACATTTTTAGTGGAAGTACGATTCACTTGATATAATTAGAAATTATTTGAATGCAACACAAACTTTTTCTTCTTTTTTCCATGTTTTTTTTCTACTTTTTTGTAAATTCCTTTAAAAAAAATCTCATTGTGTTTATTTTTTCCGAGCTGTTACTTTTTTCTTCTTGTTCTCCATTTACTTTTTTCATACCTTTCTTTTCTTTTTTTCTGGCTTTTTTCTGAATTTTTCCATCTTTTTTTCCTTCTATAGTTTCTTTTTTTCTCAGCTTTTCACTACTTTTTCGTTTTGGTATTTTTTTCTTTTTTGTTCTATTCCCCATTTCCTTTAAGTCATTTTGTGCATAATTTTACACAATAGTTGGTCATGTTGGGATGAAAGAAGCAAAAACAACCTGAAGAGCCGATTAGGACCCGAAAGACCCGGTTCCTTCTAGTGAACCGATCCGAAGAAGCCGGTTCTCGACATACTCTACTGACTTTACTCAACTTCATTCTACTTCGACTCGACATCAAAATACCGCATTTAGGACACAACGTCAGGGGAACCCGTGTATTTTTACCTTCATGCACTGTAACTTTGACTTAAGTCGCTTCTTAATTAGTAATTTTGAGCCCTCATTTTTGTGAGCTGGCTTGATTTTCTTGTGCGCTGAGAATGTGCGAGCAGCTTAGAGGGAACACTGTGCCCAAGCCTGCACAAAATGTAGTCATTTGATTCATATTTACTTTCTTTTGTCTTTTATTAGTAATTTTGCTATTGGAGTAATCAAAAAATAATTGAAAGTAATCAAGTTAAAGTAACCCTATCCAACCCTGGTTGTTACCTGTACTGAATATAATTTCCCAATGAGCTAAAACCATTTCGGAGCTTTATTCTCTCTTTCAATACATGTAAAACATGTAAAATGCAGTCTACTTAATGCCAAATTCTCCTCTTCCTCATTTTGACCTTATTTCTTTGCCCAGATAATGCTTATCGTGTATTAACCTCATTTGTTAATACATCCATGATAGTAAACTTAATCCATGTCCAGCAGAGTGGGTCTGGAGAAAAACCAGCATGCAATGTGGATAAGCTTTGATATGTTCTGGTCCATTGGTTCTAGCTGATTGTTCTGTGCTTGAATGGTGAAGCTCACCGTTTTCATTACGGCCTGGTAATTAAAGTGGGGAATGATGTTAGCCTAAGGATGCGACCAAGGGGGAATTTAAGACGCGAAACTCAGTGTCCAGATGTCTGCGGCGGTAGAAAGTTTCCCTGAGTGAAGTTATCGTGTGTGAAAGTCCAACAAAGGTGTCAACACCACCAGGGTTGGGTAGGGTTACTTTAACTGGATTACTTTCAATTACTTTTGGTTTACTCCAATACCAAATATGCTAATAAAAGACAAAATAAACTAAATATGAAAAAAAAATTATGACTCACAACACGTGGTAAGCTTTCTCTCCTGGCTTTGATCTCTTTGAACTCCAGCAAAACGAACATAAAATGCAACAGAAACAATGTGAAAATAAATCCAAACAGCTTGCCAACATCATTTTTGCCGTTCCATGTATTCCGTTACTCCCCAAGCCTCCACAAAATTTTGTCATTTTATTCATACCGTAAATTCCGGACTATAGAGCGCACCTAATTATAAGCCGCACCCACCACATTCTAGGAGGATAACCGCTTTTGTACTTACACAACCCGCACCTGTATATAAGCTGCATGCGCCCACATTTAAACATGTAACACAATCACAAAATTAACCCAAATCCTACTTTGAGTCCTGCGATTTTAACTGAGACTGATCAAACCGTTTAAAAACCACAGCCGGCAAAGTAACAGAAAATGATACCGGTAGTTAAGATTTGATGCAGACCTGCAGAGTCTGGGTCCCGTTAAAAGTAATCCAAGAAAAAAAAATGTATATTTCCAAAGGTAAGTGTGGGAAAAATATATATCCACTATTGTCTGCCGTGTCCACAAACACTCACCTTTACCGGTCCCCACTTCCCGTAATCCCCCGCGTCTGTTACGCCCCTTCTTTTTAATTGGTCAGTGCAAGACTTATCAGAATAAGTGTCTAAAATAAATACAAATGAATACATTACAAAAATATACAGTTGCAAATACATATTATACATGGTTACACATATTTACAAAGAAAGACGTTACACCGAGAGAGTTTTCAATGCTTTGATAATAATATTATAACTTTCATCCCAAACCGTGCCTGTGAAGGGTAGCAAAACGCTACTAATAACACGCTCGCAAAGCGGTTAACGGGTCTGTTAAAAAAAACATACCGCACATGTAGAAATCACGGTAGACCGTTCTCATCTTCCTCCCTATATTTGACGTCATCAAAGTTGTCCTCCTTTAGTATGGGAAAGAGACTTTGTCATATAGACGTCGTCCCACGCTCCCTTAGTCAAAATCACGCTAGCAACTCGCTCGCAAGGTAAAGTTTGCGTGCAGTAGCTCTGTTTCCTTCTTTATCAGACTGCTCGATTGCGTTTAGCTTGTAAGCTGCGTCATGTGCCTTGAACTCGAGCGCCGCTAGTGGCTGTTAGAAAAATTACATAAATTGGCCCCATCACTGAATAAGCCGCAGGGTTGAACGTTTGGGAAAAAAGTAGCGGCTTATAGTGCGGAATTTACGGTATTTAGTTTCTTTAGTCTTTTATTAGCATATTTGGTATTGGAGTAATCCAAAAGTCATTGAAAGTAATCCAGTTAAAGTAACCCTACCCAACCCTGAACACCACATTAAAGTTGTTTTGATTTCAAAATATGCTTAAAAGAGTGGTTACACTACAGTATTCACCCTATGAATTTTCTTCTGTGAAGATTTACATTGCCATTGATTATTACCACCTTCAAAGTCATTTAATGTTCCTGTTTTATGTACTTTTGACCTGAACAGAGACCATGACGACCGCCACCTCCCCTATACTGTTGAAATGGGACCCTAAAAGTCTTGAGATCCGCACGCTGACTGTGGAACGGCTTCTGGAACCACTTGTTACGCAGGTAAAACATTTTGTAAAGCAATGTACCGTTTTAAACAAGACAGGTTAGCGAAGTGAGGTTCATTGAATACGTTTACGTTCATGGAATAGTTCGACTGGGATCAAAAGTCGAATTTTGGGGGCAATCCAATTGAATCGTTTATATCGCCTAGACAAATGACCCCAAGGAACTTGTGTTTGTGGGTATTCCGATTACAAATGCTGTCAAGAACCGGAACTGGATCAGGACCCAGGCTTTTTATTTTACGGGAAATGGGGAGTCATGCACGTTAGGCAGCAGTCTGGTGTGGAATGATAGGAAGCCAGAGGCCGGCGAGATCGATACCAATTGCCCGAGCAGATATCGGACGGATGGGGTCGATTCCAGACAGGATTGATATCAAAACAGGACATCGAAATCGAACAGGGCAAATTAGACGGGAACGAAACTGGAAACCGATATTAAACAGGACAAAAATAAACGGGAACAATAACGGACAGGAAATACCAACAGGAAACAGGACTGAGTCAAAACCCACAACTTGCGTGGGCAGAGGTTCGTTGATGGACTGACAGACGGAGGGTGAAAACACTGAACAAATACTGAAGGAAAGCCAATCTGTCAATAAGCCGCAAATGGCGCCACACGGGCGGGCCAATTGGGCGCCATGGCAACCGTGACAAATGCGAAGCGAGACCGATGTCATTATACGAATAGACGCGATTTCGCATTTAATTTTTAACATTAAATAAAGTGGCGCTGCAGCCAAATCAGATTTTTTCCTCCTGTTTCTTTGAATATTGCAGTTTCGGAAATAAAGATACAATGGAAATATAGAAATATAAATATCGCACTAAACAACAGATTATTCTAAAATATAAAACAATGAAAAAATGTGTTTATTAAATAAAATATCAATTAAAAATACATGCAAATATATACCATGCGTTTCAAATTTCCTCCTATTCGTGAGAATAATAAAATTTTGGAAATATAAAAAAAAAGTGCACTGAACAACAGAATATTCTATAGGATAAAAAAATACAAATATTTAGTGTTTATTAGGTAACGTATGGCATACATTTGTATGTATTTTTTATTGATAAGTTTTGAATTTCCTCCTCTTTATTCGAATATTGAGGTTTTGGAAATATAGAAAATACTCAACGAAACAACAGAATATTCTATAACATAGAAAAAAAAATGTTTGTAAAATAATTTTAATCACTAAACAAAGATACATAAACTATATGTTATAAAGACAGCCTTGAGGCACCCTCTGCCAGACCAAAGCGGTACTACACCCCTCAACTTCACAACAAAATTCAATGCAAGTATTTTCATTGATATAACGTGCTTAAATAATAATAATAATAATAATTTCCTTTGTATTGTCATTCTTTGTAACAATGTACACAGAACGAAATGTCGATACACCTGACCCGTTGTAGCGAGCCGATGCAGCCGCAGCCAACAGAGGGCGCCGCCATTTTACCAATGTTATAAGTCTTTGGTATGACTCGGCCGAGGCGCGAACCAGCGACCTCCCAGTCTCAAAGCGGGCGCCCTACCATCTAGGCTACTGAGTGCGCCACAACAAATCGATGATGAAATCAGTTGTTAATAACAGATTTGTTGTTGCAGCCTTAAAATAAAGTATCTATCTATCTATCTATCTATCTAAAGCATGATTTCATTCATATTACTCACCAAATTCAACAAAGTACTGTGTTTTTTCCCTCCACGAGCCAAAAGTGAGCTCCGTTGCTTCCTCCCCCGAGTTTACAAGGTGGGTTTGTAGGGATCTTGCAAAAAGCTAAGACTATGGCAACCACTATACATTGATTGTAGCATTTTAGCCATGGAGGAAAAACATTAAACAGAATTGTCCCAGAGAAATTAAACCATGGGCTTGACTTCTGAACAGAGTAACTACAAGTCCGCAAAAGCAATCAGAATACTCGAATGTTTATATATATACACAACTGATCGGAAAATGAAAGGACTCTACCAAGACTTATACCTTAATCTGATTTCTGTGAGCATTTGTATGACTCTACGTGATCGGAATATTGGCAAAAGTGCTTTCTAAATTGTACGATTGCCTGCATTTATACGTACCCATTGAGATAATGAGCTCTAAAATACAGCTACAAAATCTGTTTGTTCTGTATTATAAAAAAAACAGTACCATTTTTCATTTGAATAAAGAGTGGGAGACAACTTTGGCTTCTCTTGAATAATTATTTGGCTTCCTCGTGGAGCAGATGGTTGAGTTTCACTGTATTTACAGTGGATTATGTTTGCGGGGGTGCAAACTTCACACCGTGTATTATGTCCTTTAACCATGTTAAAATAAACATTGGCAATACTATGTTTTTTTTAATCCGTGTGAGTTTGGGATAAAAGTAGATGCAGCTCATGATACATCTCATGTACAGGCTGATACTCGTGATTGTAAGGAAAACAGTTCAAACTCGGGCGATAACTAAAAACATTTGTAAGAAATATATTGAAGAAACATTTCACTGACCATGGTGAGATGCTATATATTTTTCAGATATAAGTCACACATTTCTTTCATATATGGATCGGTATTGTGAAGTAGATAAGAAAGATGTAAATGTGCTAAAATAAGAGCTTTGGTCCTTCACTCCTCCACAAAATTAACTTTTTTCTTCGAGCTTGGACCGAAACAAATGTCTAACTTTTACTTTTAAGAGTAAATAAGAAAATGAGTAAAATGATCTGTAACATTTTTTTTTAACTTATTTTATTTAAAATTTTCAGTGCATTCTTAAACAGCTTCATTAAACACGATACATGATTAAATATGTTTCCCTGTATTACCTCAGGAAAGAGGTCTGAATATAGTGAAAGCCAGAACTCTTGTTGGTGATAGGAATGAGTGGAGAGGTGTTGTTAAAGGATAGTGGGATTTTTAAACGCGTTCTAAGGGATGGACAGGGCACCCCTATGATGCGGCAGGGGTAAACCAGTGAAAACTGTCGGGCCCTGCTGTTGAACAGAAGAGTGTGTTGTGTCACCATGACCCGAGTGACATGGCCGCTTTCTTGTGTCCCGTTTCATCTGGAGGGACGAAAGCATGACCAACTTGGGTGCCGAGGTGCCTAACTTGTTTGGGCGTTTGGGCATCTGGGTTGGCCATGGTCCAAAAATGTGTGTGCGTGTTTTTTGCTACTTTTTCCCTTTTTTAATTTTCTTTGTTTTTGTATGTGTTTGTCCTGCTGTCGGTCACCCCTCTCGAGGGATATGACCAGGGTAGATAGATAGATAGACCTCTTGAAAAAAATATTAATTAGCAATAATAATACTACTACTAGGCAGCACGGCGGCGCAGTGGTTAGCACAGTTCATGTCATGGGAACCTCCTGCGTGGGTTGCATTCCAGCTCCAGACTCCCTGTGTGGAGTTTGTATGTTCTCCCCGTGCTTGCGTGGGTTTTCTCCGGGCACTCCGGTTTCCACCCACATTCCAAAAACATGCATTTCAGGTGAATTGGCCGGTCCAAATTGTCCCTAGGTGTGAATGAGCGAGTGAGTTGTCTGTCCCCGTGTGCCCTGCGATTGGCTGGCAACCAGTTCAGGGTGTCCCCTGCCCACTGCCCGATGATTGCTGGGATGGGCTCCAGCACCCCCGCGACCCTACTGAGGATAAGCGGTGTAGCTAATGAGATGAGATGAGAATACTACTACTAATAATAATCTACCTACTGATATAGGTGAATGTTAGTTACTTGGCTGATCACTGGAAAAAAGCAAAGATACTGAATAATGTTTTTTGCAAAGATAAAATTGAGCAAGTTAATGTGGCACACTAGACGAGATCCTACGGCACAGTAGTGTGTCCAGGACCAACGGTTGAGAAACTTTGCATTATATTGTTTATTTTAAGCAGCATTTCTAAAATAGAACAGAGTTTGGAGCGTTCAGGCATTCATTTTTAAATAGAAAGTGGCATGAAATAATAAAGAACATTCACAGGAGCTCACAACCTAACATATTCTCAAATCTCTGAGAGGGAAAACAAAATAATGTTGCTTTGATATATGAAAACACAAACTGATGAAAAGGAGCGTTACAAAATATTCTTCACCAACCCAATCAAACAAAGTAATTTTAAATCCACACCAAAGAGCAAGACCATTCTGGATTTCTAAAACCCTAGTGAAAACGGGGTAGATTTAAAGGATTTATTTTTGTCGGCCTTCACTCCCACCATTTGTTTTGCCTGCTCACTGTGTCATTTGTTGTTGCTAATTCATTCTTGCGCGGATTTTATATTGTATTTCTTCCATCCAATTATCATCAGTTTCCAGACATTTTAGTAGTAATTATGACATTCCGAAAGAGCCGATCATCCGTCTTCAGACATCTTTCTCTACCTTGCTTTGTCAGCATACGGCGGGCTCTAGGGTTCTGAACATCTGCCAAGCACAGATGCCAGTAGTCTGCTTCCTTGCTTATTATCCACCATGCAAAATGCATTGCATCAAACGTGACTGCTACGGAATAGCTTCTCTTGTGGACTGGATGCTTCTCTCAAAGGCATATATTTTGTAGAACAGTCGAAACTCCGGGCAGCACGGCGGTGCAGTGGTTAGCGCGTGTGCAGGCACGGTTCTAAGGTCTCGGGAACCTCCTGTGTGGGTTCAAATCCAGCTACCGGACTTCCTGTGCGGAGTTTGTATGTTCTCGAGCTGACCTGGCCCGCGGCTATATACGTTCGAACCAGCCCGAACTCCACCGATTAACTTTTTTTAGGGACCGGGTCTGAAGTAAACCAGGAACTGCATTTTGGCAATATGTGTACTTCGGTGCCAAAGTGTGCGGTTTTCACCGAAGTGTCTTCTTCGGCTTTTGGTTTACGTTGGGTTTGGTGCCTCAAATCAAGTGTGCCAAAGTATGCGCAGCACTGGAGTGCAACGCCGATGTGCACACTTCAGCTCCTAAAGCCCGCACTTCGGCGCCAAAGTACAAGTGGCGCTGTGGTGCAGCGCCAAAGTGTGTTACCCAAGTAAAAGTCTAGTTACCTCAGAATAATATCACCCACAGCACGGCAGCGTAGTGGTTAGCGCGTGTGCGGCACAGTTCTAAGGTCTTGGGAACCTCCTGTGTGGGTTCAAATCCAGCTACCGGACTTACTGTGCAGAGTTTGTATGTTCTCCCCGTGCTTGCGTGGGTTTTCTCCGGGCACTCCGGTTTCCTCCCACATTCCAAAAACATGCATTTCAGGTGAATTGGCCGGTCCAAATTGTCCCTAGGTGTGAATGAGCGAGCGAGTTGTCTGTCCCTATGTGCCCTGCGATTGGCTGGCAACCAGTTCAGGGTGTCCCCTGCCCACTGCCCGATGATTGCTGGGATGGGCTCCAGCACCCCTGCGACCCTACTGAGGATAAGCGGTGCAGCTAATGATGAGATGATGAGATGAATATCCCCCAAGTAGAAGCGAAAATAAGTCATTCAAATAATTACTAAGTTTCTGTACTGTGACTCAATGGTAAATGGTCTGCATTTCTACAGCGCTTTTCAAGTCAATGAAGACCTCCCAAAGTGCATTACAATGTGCTTCACACTTACCCATTCACACACTCACACGCCAATAGGGAGTCAGCCATGCAATGCTAAATCTATTCCTCCCTGGTCATCCTGGAAGGGGCATTACCACTTGTGAGGCCCCTTCTCAAAGTTTTTTTTTCCTCACTCTGGGGTTTTGAGTTTTTCCTTGCCCGCATGTTGGTTTAAGATCAGGTAATTGTGCAATTGTAATTCTGTGCAGTCCTTTGAGACATTTTTGTGATTAACGGCTATACAAATAAATGTGACTTGACTTGACAGTAAAAGTAATTCCACGCTGTACAGATCCTTCATGAAGGAGGACAAAAAAACACAAGAGAGAAGACCAGCCAGACTTATGCCTGGTCGGGTTGGGTCCGGGTCTGAAACTTACCTCTAGTCAAGTCATTTTTATTTTTATAGCCCTTAATCACAATGAGTCTCAAAGGGCTTCACAGGTTATTACACAGACTATATTTTCAGACGATGATTACACCATCCCCTGATCTGGAACCAACATGAGGGCAAGGAAAAACTCAAAAAACCCTCTAGGATCTTATAATTGTAATATGTGGTCTGTGCAGCCCGTTGAGACTCTTTGTGATTAAGGGCGTCTCAAATAAACATGACTTGACTGAAAACAATCCACAAATCAGTTTTTGATACATTAGGCAATAGAGCAATGGGCTCCAACAGTGATGCCAGTGTACTCCAGCGAGATGACTGTGAAGTTACGGCACAGCCAACGGCATGGTGATACTGAACAGATTCTAAAGCAGAATACAGATGATCCATTTAAGATCTTCAAAGCGCTCTGACAGCGAGCCAGCCTCGTAGCTTCACTTGATTGTATGCACGAGAGAGAATAAAGATAAAAGAGGAACATTTTTTTTTCTTCAAACATCATAGGTTCAATCAACAATACTCTACTGAGACCCAGGCCTGGTGCATACATTGTCTTATTATTTAGCTTTTATGGTCAATGTAGTCCATTTTCCATTTTATTCCGGGGTCAGTTTGTGGGAGCCCAGTCCTTTGGGGAACCCCGAACTTCGTTTAGCCCCAGCCACTTCGTCTAGCAAATCCAATGGGATCCAGATGTGTTCCCAGGCCACCTTAGAGAAACTGGGGTCTCGTCCTACTAGAAAATGCCTGGAACACCTCTCAAGGCAGATGTCCAGTAGGCATCTATATTTAGCACCTATGCTATTAGGCATTGGGATAAAAAGCTATTAGACTACTTTTCGGTTTAATGAAGGGTAGGATTAGTAGAGGAAACACGATAGTCAAAGTTCATTTGAATTGCAGCCAGGAATTTATTAAATAATGGACAATACAATACACAACATTTAACAATACATTATAGTAATAGAACATGCTTCGTTTGTTAAAGAAATCGTAATTTTGGTTAATCTCGGTTTACTAACACCGTTTTTAGCTCTATTTTAGTTTAACGACCGCTCATTCACTCTAATTTTGAATGATATATTCAATATTAGGGCAGCACGGCGGCGCAGTGGTTAGCGCGTGTGCGGCACAGTTCTGAAGTCATGAGATCGAACCTCCTGTGTGGAGTTTGCATGTTCTCTCCGTGCTTGCGTGGGTTTCCTCCGGGCACTCCGGTTTCCTCCCACATTCCAAAAACATGCATGTTAGGTAAATTGGCCGGTCCAAATTGTCCCTAGGTGTGAATGAGCGGGCGGATTGTCTGTCCTTGTGTGCCCTGTGATTGGCTGGCAACCAGTTCAGGGTGTCCCCTGCTCACTGCCTGAGGATGGCTGGGATGGGCTCCAGCACCCCCGCGACCCTACTGAGAATAAGCGGTGCAGATAATGGATGGATGGGTGGATGGATATTCAATATTAGTCGCTAACTTTTATGCGCGCAGAAAGGATTTCAGAATCAACCTAGACCCGTTTTTGTGTCAAAATTTAAAGTCAATCAATAATACACTTCGGATTTTAATAACAATTCGAATGAATAGCAAGGGGGTTCATCAAATAAGCAAAGAAAACACAATTTTTGATGTTCTCCAGAATCCCAAATCCATATGTTTGGCAGTCCACATTCAAGACCAAAGCAAAAATCTAATTCCTATGCTCTATAATGAATCAGTTCCTTGTATGATTCCTCGTCTGAGTAGCTCACATCTTTGATCACAGGAAATTCCAATCATCCAAGGAACCAAGAAATTTTCCCGGGAGGGAAAAAAAACAAACCCAAATATATTCACTATTTTATTTAAAGTATATACTTTGACAATGCCGCGCAGTCTGTAGCTAAGTGTCAAGGATCATGAAAGGAACGACTGCTAGGTACAATAACTTGTGGACTCAGGTTATTGTCAAGTCAAGTAACAATATACAAATATAATCAATAGATTACAATTGTTAAAAGAAAATCTCAAATTCTATTTCAAAATTACACTCATGGACGCAACCCTCAAAGCTGGAGACCAGGTCAGGACAATGACCACAGACTGCAGAAGCTGTCTTTAGCTGTGGGTGCCGGAGTCAAGTCAAGTCAAGTCAAATGTATTTATATAGCCAGCCCTTAATCACAAAATTGTCTCAAAGGACTGCACAGGATTACAATGACAAAATGACCTGATCTTAAACCAACATGCGGGCAAGGAACAACTCAAAACCTCAGCATGAGGAAAAAGAGAAACCTTGAGAAGGGACCTCACAAGTGTTATCCCCCTTCCAGGATGACCAAGGTGAATTACATTTAGCAATACAGTGCACAAACATAGTAAACACTAGGTAACATGTTGAAAATTTGTCCGGAAAAGTGCATGACAGCAGCGACGCCCACAGCCTGTAAACTAGTCCAGAAAGTCTATGATGGCCACGACACAGCTTCCCATCTCTGCCAGCTGGTCCATGCAGGCGTTCACATGCTTCAGGTCAAACGCTGGTCCGCTGACTCGTCTCAAATCGTCCTTCTCCTTCGTATCACCACCAGGCAGGCAGTCGGAAAAAGACAGGACAACACAGAATATGAGGTGGGCATCAATCATAAGCTTTGGAATAGAAGTGTGTCTTAAGCCTCGATTTAAAAACTTCCATTTAGGTTGCAAATCTTATCACCGGAGGCAGGGCATTCCATAGCACCGGGGCCCGGATGGAGAACGCTCTCAAGCCTGCAGACTTCTTGGCTCTCGGAGGCTTCTTTGAGGTCGCTGGATGTGTCCCACTGGGTTGGCGGCTGTCTTGAACGGGCTTGAGTGCTGGTTAGCAAGGTCCTACGTTTGCTTTTTGAGCTAGGACGGGGTCAGAACCGATTTGGGTGGCGTGCGGGCCAGGATTTGGTCCTGTGCTGCTTGTTTGACTGGACTTCTAGACTGCCTGGCTGACTCAAAAACTCCCTTGGGCTCATGTATGCCAGACCTGTGGTTAGCTTGCTGGCTTCTTTCAAACTGAATTTCAGTTTCTTTGGCCCCCCTGGCCCCCGGCTCCGGTCTGGCCGGCCCCCTGGGGGTGTTGTCACGGCGACCTTTGATGCACACAAGAGAGATAACGCCCCACCAACCCACATTCACCCAATATCTGCCAGATAATTAAACCAAAGTAATTGAATTAAAACACAATATTCCATCGACATGTTATGACATTGGTTGATCCTTTCCTGACATTGCAACAGGTACAGTATATTGTATAAATTCTGCTCGAGTGTGCAACCAGCTGAAGTCATCATGCTTATATTGCAGATGGAGAAAGAGTGGAAGAGAAAGAGTGGGAGACGAGGGTGGGGGCAAAAGGGGCTCTTGTCTGCCAGAAAGAACAATACTGTCCCAAAGCCGAACCCCCGTCCATTGTGAATCAAATCGTCTGCTGGTAGAGTCAAACTAAAGAAAATGAGATATTTGGATTTTCAATTCCAACTAATGTTGTGCTAAACAATTAAATTAATAATCGCAGGTCCTGTCGTCTATGTTGTCGGCAGCAATCAGTGATGAAAGACGTGCTTGCTATTGTAATGGTGTCTATAATCTCTTTTTTTTTTTTTAAACTTTATTGAAACAGGAAAAAAAACAATCGTTGTTTGCTAATTAATTAACTTAATTCACTCTGTAATTTAGTTAAAAGATTTTTTCCCAAAATGTGTTCCCAATTAAATGTTATTGTCATGATTACTAATTTGGGGCAAGTAAAACAGAATAGAATAGAATATACCTTTATTGTCATTGTTACAAAATGGGTTAACATATTGTGACAACGAAATTGGGCATGACACTCCAGTTTCACACATTCACAGTGAGGTAAAAAACCCAAGGAGATAAAGGAACAGAGAAGATAAGGTTATAAAACAAGGGGGATAAGGTTATAGTTATAATTTACACAGTATTTACACAAGAAATGTCAGCATGTAGGATGTTACATACACTTTGGTATCGTAATACAGTTTGGTATCGTAAAACGGGTCCAGAGAAGAGGTCGGCAACAGGTCTCAGGCAGGAAACAGGGCAAAACAGGTCGATGGCCGGGACGGAGGAGCAAAAGCAGAAACGGGTTCAGAAAAAGGTCGGCAACAAGTATAAGGCAGGAAAACAGGGCAGGAAAATGTTGGATAGTACAAAAGCTTGCCAAGCTGAGAGCATAGGTTCGCAGACGGTCTGACGGCTTCCTTTCAGAAGACGGAGTTTAAAAAGAGTCCAACAGCCAATCAGGTCCCGCCAACGGAGCAGCCGCAGGTGCCCCGAATCAGTAATCATGATAGTTATTGTTTTATTAATATTGAATTATCCTCATATTTATTTATAACTCGCTTTTTAGCAGGGGTTACACATAGCAGACGCCCAATCCACCTCAAGTGGCTCCTCTCAACGCGGAGAAGCAGAGAACACTTTTACCGTCCTAACTCAAACCCTATCACTCATGTATCAGAGGCTGAAAGCGGAAAATTAAATATCTACAAAAGGTCCACAGGAATTTACAGCTGAATTGAGAATCCACTGCTCACTGCTCAGTCTTCTGAGAGAAAAGGCCACATGGCAATTAATGCGATTGATGAGCAATAAAACGGAAGCACAATGCACACTGCACCCTCATGTACCATGTAGCGAAAGGTTAGCCTTACCGCTGCAGCAGCTTAATCACCAATGTACGACCTTTAGTATTCTTTAGTACTTCGTTGTTCATAAAGTAACACCAGTGAGATCATTCTAAGAAATTTGAGCACAGGAAACAGATACTATCTTAGAGGGAAGCGCCAATAATGTCGTTTGAATTGACTTGGCAAACTTTACAATGCCCCAGTGTGACTTGTTAAATATGCATATCATAGTTGATGTCTTTATTCAACTAGAGCACAGGTGTCAAACAGGTGGCCCGCGGGCCAGATCAGGCCCGCTAAGGGATTGAATCCGGCCCGCGAGACAACACTCAGAGAAGCGCAAGAGATAAACAAGCTGCAGGTTGAAATATGTTATCTTGATGTTGCCAAAGCCAGGTGCCTCGAACACTGTACTGTATTTATTTCTCTCTCTCTCTTTCTTTTCCACGCCTTTTCTCCCACTCTGTCTCTGTCTCTTTTACTCTCTGTGTCTCTTTTTCTCTTCCTTTGTTGCTGCTTGTCTCTTATTCTCTCTTTTAACCTCTTTTGCTCTAACTTCCTTGTTTCCTTTTCTTCTCTCTTTCTTTTCTCTTTTCTCTCCTTCTGTATTTCTATTTCTCTTTGGATTTCTTTCTTCCTCTCCCTTTTCTTTCCCCCTCTCTCACGATTTTTCATCTTTTGTTTCTCACGCTCTCTCCCTCTCTCTCTTTTTCTTTCCTTGTCCTGCCCTCTCTCCTTTTCCCTCCCTCTTTCTCTTATTTCTTTATCTCTCTTTGTCTTTCTCTTTAATCTACTAGTCCGGCCCCCGACAGAATGTTTGTTCTATCGTGTGGCCCCCGAGTTAAAATGAGTTTGACACCCCTGAACTAGAGGATTCTATACCCCTTAATATTTCCATGAATGCATGCAATTGCATTAATACCAGATCCTAAGCTTGTGTCAGGGACAATTTATTATAGAATGGAATAGAATAGTCTATTTGACACGATTGCCATGGCGCCCAATTGGCCCCGCCCGTGTGATGCCAGCTGCGACTCATTGACGGATTGGCTTTCCTTCTATTTAAGCTCAGTGCTCTTAATCTCCCTTTGTCAGTCCATCAATGAACCTCTTTCCCACAAGACGTTGGTTTTGACTCTGTCCAGTTTCGTTCCCGTCTATTTTTGTCCCGTTTATTATTCTCTCCAGTTTTTGTTCCCGTCTTGTTTGTCGTGTTTAGTTTTGATGTCCTGTTTCGATATCAACCCTGTCATTCCACGCCAGACTGCTGCCTATCGTGCATGACTCCCTATTTCCCGTAAAATAAAAGGCTTGTGTGAGAAACGTCACGCATTTGGGTCCTCGCCCTGTTCCAGTTGTTGACACTATTGTCATTGATTATAACATTGTGTTATGATTTTAGACGATGATTTATTTTCATAAAAGTCCTCCGATAGTGTAGAGAAATTGAACAAAAAGGTTTACCCGGATCTTCATACATCGACATTAACATAGGGTACCTAATATGTGAATAAAAGACAAAATAAACTAAATCTGAATAAAATGATGACTCACAACACGTGGTAAGCTTTCGCTCCTGGCTTTGATCTCCGGCAAAACGAACATAAAATGCGACAGAAACAAAATGAAAAGAAATCCAAACAGCTTGCCAACATCATTTTTGACGTTCCATGTGTTCCGTTACTCCCCAAACCTGCACACAATTTAATAATTGTATTCATATTTAGTTTCTTTGGCCTTTTATTAGCATATTTGGTATTGGAGTAATCCAAAAGTAATTGAAAGTAATCCAGTTAAAGTAACCCTACCCAACCCTGAATATACAGAATACAAAATGTCAAATGAAAGACTTAAAATACACCAGTTACAATCTAATTTTCTTTATATTCACTAACTTCCTTTACAGTTATTAACTCAAACTAAATCAGGTAGGGTAATCATGTAATTAACACCAAAAATTAAACTCCTTTTGAAGTAGAGCATTTACATAATGACAGTACGACAAAATGCATTATTAACAACGTTTCACATAAAGAACACTAAGTATCATGCAAATGAAGCTTAACCAAAGGCTAAATGCCTCAACAGGTTAGCTAATTAGCAATATTAAAGCTTAGCAATTAGCATAGTTAACACCTAAAAACGATCTTTTTCAAATTTAAATATAGTGTTTTTATCACGACATTCAACACAACAAAGATATAAAACAACTCTAACAACAGTTTACAGAAATAACTTACATTCGGTTCCACTCCAAGGTGAATATAACTGAAATTCAGACGGAGAGCATACAGACTGCTTCCAACATGGCTGCTTACAACAGGAAGTGGTTCATGTGGACTACAGGAAGTGATAGACCGTAGCTGCACTAGCTAAAACTACTACTGGGGGAACCTAACCCCATTCGATAATTGACAGGTTAGCACAGGAACAATAAGAAGTTCCGTGACACTAAGATAATAAAGAATAAAGATAAAGAATTTACAGGACGAAAGGGATGATGGCCATGAGCAATTTGGAGAGAAATGGTGACCGGGTGGAAACAAGGTACGGAAAGGAACAAGAGTCCAACAAAACGGTGATAAACGGTAAATTATCTGCATTTATCTAGCGCTTTTCATGTTCATGGGCTTAATTGCCCAAAATTTAATATATTCAAGTATTGATCAGGGTTGGGTAGGGTTACTTTAACTGGATTACTTTCAATTACTTTTGGATGACTCCAATACCAAACATGCTAATAAAAGACAAAAGAAACTAAATATGAATAAAATTACTAAATTTTGTGCAGGCTTGGGGAGTAACGGCAAAAATAATGTTGGCAAGCTGTTTGGATTCATTTTCATTTTGTTTCTGTCGCATTTTATGCCCGAACCGAACGACCCGAAGCACACATCCAGGAAAACCAAGGAGTGGCTCTGTAAGAAGCAGAACTAAAAGAACTAAACTAAAAAGAAAAATCCAGAAATCACAATGCATGATTTTTTAACGATTTTTTTAGGTGATATAGCTGCAAATGGGTATTTGAACACCTGAGAAAATTAATGTTTAATTTGGTACAGTAGCATTAGTTCGCTATTACAGGGGTCAAATGTAGTTTTTCACCAGGTTTGCACACACTGCAGGAGGGTTCTTGGCCCACTGCTCCACACAGATCTTCTCTAGACCAGTCGGGTTTCTGGTTTGTTGCTGAGAAACATGGAGTTTGAGCTCCCTCCAAAGATTTTCAAGTGGGTTCAGGTCTGGAGACTGGCTGGGCCATGCTCGAACCTTGATATGCTTCTTACGGAGCCACTCCTTGGTTTTCCTGGCTGTGTGTTTCGGGTCGTTGTCGGGTTGGAAGACCCAGCCATGAGCCGTCTTCAATGCTCTGACTGAGGGAAGGAGGTTGTTCCCTTCACAATACATACATCCTCTCTTTAATGCAGTGCACTCGTCCTGTCCTATGTGCAGAAAAACACCCCCAAAGCATGATGATACCATCCCCTTTGCTTCAGAGTAGGGATGGTCATCTCCGGATTGTACTCATCATTCTTTCTTTTCCAAACAAGCTTAGTGGAATTATGATCATGATCTGGATTTTTCTTTTTAGTTTATCTCTCTCACAGTGGACATGCACCTGTGATGAAAACTTCAGACCCCTCCATGATTTCTAAATGGGAAAAACAGAGAGATAGCAGGGTGTTCAAATACTTTCTTCACAGTATATAAACGTATTTATTCTCCATGTGAGCTATTATTCCTCACAGTATGTTGTACTCGCATCAGTGCTGTTGAGAGCAGAATATGAATTTGATGGCTGTCGGAACGGATCACGCTCCAAAAGTTGGGCAGCCATGCAATCTGTCTCAATATGAAAGTGACGGTGAACTTGGATGCTGTGGCAACCTTCATATAAGCTGTAGTTTTAGAGCACTTTGATGTTATCTCTCAGCCTGAAAATACTGTCTTGTTTTCCCTTTTCATGTTGCAACACACGACTGATCTGTAACTCACTGACAGGGTTGGGTAGAGTTACTTTAACTGGATTACTTTCAATGGCTTTTGGATTAGTCCAATACCAAATATGCTAATAAAAGACAAAATAAACAAAATATGAATACAATGATGACT